>NC_045790.1:26284373-26584373 GCF_009873245.2 Balaenoptera musculus | reverse complement strand
CTTACCCTGCCAGGGTGACTGTGACAGAATGCCAGACATGGGGGACACTTGGCTCCTGAGACCCTTTATCTCATCATGGCTACAGCTGCTGACAGGCCCTCTGCCTTCCAGAGCCTCTTAGGGCAAATGTGAGAATTGAATCATCATTGCAGCCCATGCCCATACATAGTTCCATTGGCTCCACTCTCGTCTCTAAAGCTGCAGACCTCTGGGTTCTTGAAGGGACATGGCCTGAGTTACAGAGCCTCTGGCCACTTGCTGACTGTGAGGCTTGCTGGATGTCCCTTCCTAAATGGGGCTAATAACATGAGGACATGTGTTGAGATTAGAGATGAGGTGAGAAACCACAATCCACTCTCCTGGTGTTTCCAGCCGGGTATAGTCCCGGCTGCTCTGCCTACCAAATGTCTTCTGAGGCTTGGGATAGATGGGAGCTGGACAGCTCCCTCGACTGCAGGCCATTGAATAGAGGTTTGTGTCGGGTAGCCAGCTGCCTCGGAAGACAAGGGCTTGTCCCCAGGCCCCAGGATTGACAGAGGAGCCAGGGTCTGTGGGGAGTGCCACTGGCTACAGGGCTCAGCTGGCCAGAAGCCTGTCTGCTGACACTGGGGCAATTAGAGTGTAATCTTCTCTAAATGGCACCGATTCTGGCTAAATCCCTCCTGCTCAGGAGTGGATTCCCAGTTTTCTAAAAGCAGCTTAGCGTTTGGATGCTGCCCAGGGCAGCTGGGGTTTGTGGTTGGTGATGGGATGGATGTGGGCCTGTGGGACAGACGTGGGGGTTGGGGGTGATCCCTGTGTGAGTACCACCCCTTGGGGCCAGTTCTTCTGATCCCTACAGCCAGTGTGCAGGTGCTCTGATGGGAAACTGAGACAGGAAGCCACACAGTGGGAAGGGCAGTCCAGTGGAGAACAGCTATCACACGCGTGCCCCTCCTGGGCCTTTGGAGGGAGTCTGGGACAGAGTTGGGCCCTTGGCATGCTGATCTGATGGATGAGGCTTGTTTGCTTGGGCAGGGTGTGTGCAGGTGTGCTTGTAGCCTCTGTTCTGCTCCAGTTCCAGGTGGAGCGCTCGTCCCCAGGAGGCCCCCATCCTCTCCTGCAGGGGAGCTCTGTGCAGCCTTCCTCAGCTCTCCCTGCCCTCCTGCCGGGTGAGGCTGCTGGGAGCTCCTTGGAGCCCAGCTCCACCCTCATCCCACCCGCCCTTCCCAGCTCTGGGAGCTACTTTGCTGCAAAGAAGAAAAGTTGTTTTTGGAGTGAGAAGCCCTGTGGTGCCATTCGGGGGAATCATCTGACCTTGCTGAACCTTGGTTTGCTCACCTGTGAAATGGGAGTGATAAGTTTCTACTTTGCGTGGCTGTTGTGAAGATCAAATAAGATTCACACCCACCTCGGTCTCCTTTGGGGGGTAGCCAGGCCTTCCCAGGCTGCCTCCAAAAATGTCTAGGGGCCTGGGGCCATGCCTGCCACCACTTGTCTGTTCAGGAAACCTGTGAGCCAGGGAAGAGGGAGTGGGTCTGGGGTAGGTCCTTCTTGGAATGGAAGGTGGGAGCAGATGAGAAGAGCTGGCTGAGGGTGGTGAGCTGAGTTCTCCCGTGGAGTGCATGGGGGGTCCTTTTGTGTGGGTTTGCAGGTCTCTGAGGACCTGCGTAGGGAATGGGTCTGTTTCTGGTTTCTCAGCTGGCTTGGGTTCCCTGGGAAGCTCATGCAGAGTCAGTGTGGTGTATTGAATTCCTGCACGCCAGGGTCACCTGGGAGCTTTCAGAAATTCCAAAACATTGGCCACACCCAGAAGGATCAAACAGTTTCAGGGTGGGACGTGGGCATCAGGAGATTTCATGTTTCTGGAAGGATCCCAGTAGGAAGATGCATTTGGGAAACCTATCACGTTACTGCAGCTTATGCTAGGGATCTGAGCCCTCCCTGGCCACATGGGTGGACTCTCATTCTGTACTTCTGCACAGCTACAGGATTTATCCGCATCTCTCCACCTCAGTGCACAGTGGGGGCCCAGGAATGCCCTTGGCTGTGTCCACGTGCTGGCAGGAGGGCCTGCCTCTTTGTCTGCTTCCCACGGCCAGGTCATGGGCCACTGGCTACCCTGGGCTGGCCCTGGAAAGGACCCCTCTCTGGAGGTGTGCATGAGCCACAGGCAGACCCAGGTAGAGGGGTGAGCCTAGGAGCCATTCCTGCTGCCAAGTCACTGGGGGTGTGTCTCCTGCTGGCTGGGGAGGAGCAGTAAAGAGGAGATGCCTGCAGGGCCCGCTTCCCAGCTCCCGCAAGCACCAAGCCTCACCTAGCACCCCTACCACCTGTCCATTCACTGGACCTTCTGTCCCTGTCCACCCACTTCTGGTGTGGGCCTGTCACCCCTTTGCGGTGTCCCCACATCCTCCCTATTCTCCTGTCAGTCCGCATATATTTACTGAGTGCCATTCTCTTGCCGGGAGTGGGCTTGCCCACTCCAGGCCTGTACCCCACTTAGGAGGCACAGACTCCTTAGGCACAGGCCAGGCATGGGGTGCCATAAGGTGCACCACTGCTTGCATTCCCACAGGCCAGGCCCACCTTCCTTGTGTGAGAAGCCACCTCACCCCCACTGCCCTGGCCTGCACTATGTGTCCAAGGGGTTTGAACCCTGCCTCCCCCCAGCCCAGCTCTGTATCTGTGAACTCAAATGGTAGAGCACCAGCCCTAGGATGGCTTTCTGTAGGGAAGGTGGAAGGTCCCAGGGTAGCCCCTGACACTTTTTTTGCCTGTCCCCTGCTGTCCCTGGGGCTGACTACCCTGAGTGCCCCCCCAACCCAGGCCCCCTTGACCCCTGGTGACACCCTAGGTCTGAGATATGGCCTGATGGGGACCCAGTGGAGATGTCACAGGGCTCTGTTCAGCCCTCCAGAAGGTTCTGTTCTTGTGTGTGAGCTTGGCATGTCATCCTCCCTCCCCACCTTGTTTCTCTTCCTGGAAGCTGCTCCTGGCCAGTTCGGTCTCACCTACCTGTCGGAATTTGGGTGATTGACTGCGAGGCGAAGCTGAGCCCCTCTTTCAGTGGCAGACTGCATCGTTCAGGTACACCTCTGACAGATGCTTCTGGAGTGACAACTCTGGCTGCTGCCCAGATGATTCTATCTGTAATCAGCTCTTATTTTAAAATTGGGGCATAATTTACCTATTACAAGACACAGAGTTGTTTGTGCTCCTGTGGCTGCCCTGCCTGAGGGTCGTCCTCACATGCCTTCCAGCCCACCCCATCTGAGACAGCCCTGCCTCCCTTCTGCTGCAGTGATTAGGTTCTTTTCTAGACTTGCATATTGACGGGCTGCACCCAGGTGGCCTTTTTGTCTGGTTCCTCTGAAAGGCATCAGAGCTGTGAGTGAGTGTTGGTGGTTGCTGTTCTCTCTGAGCAGCAGTGCCTGAGTCGTATGCCTGAGTTACCAACACCTCCCCTTGGAGGACATCAGGGTCACCTGTGCAAGGCTCTGTGTGGACCTGCATTCTCAGTTTCCTCGGTGATACCTGAGGAACAGAACTCACCTCCTTTTGTCCAGGACAGATACACACAGTTGGCCACCCTGGTCCCTTGGCCAAAAGGCCAGCTCCTCTGCGGGCTCTGCCCCTTTATTTAGCTAGTGCTTGAGGATGGCAGGGCTGTGCCAGGAGGGAGGTAATCTCCATAAGTCATGTGAGGTAGGACCAAGGACCAGCACGACCAGCCTCAGCCAGATCTGGGGATTAACAAGCACTGCCCCAGTAAGCTGGAACATTCCAGATTCCAGGCTTGAGACTGGCAGGGCTGACTGGCAGGTGGGCCTGTACTTGGGAAGGTACATTTCTGGCTCCTGGTGTGATTCTTAGGTGTGGGCAACTGAACAGCAGAGTCGTGGGTCCAGGTGCTGGTTCTGCCTTCCAGTCTGTTACGCCTCTTTCCTGCCTTTTCTGGCAGTCCCACCTGGGAAGTCATATGGAGTTGCTTGTTCTCAGAGTTCAGTTTCTAACCTGTGAAAGGAGATCCCTCCTGTGAGAGAAGCTAATGGGCTCATGTTGACGCAGATTGTGAAGTGCACAGGCCTTGGGTTATTGCCCGCCCTCCTGGGCCTCTCCCAGCTGGTTCATCTCTTCCCTGGACTTCCATCCGAGCTGGAAGAGGGGCCCGGGAAAATGGGCCTTGGAGCCACTCTGTTTCTGGGTGCTGTGTGATTCTCAGGGTCTTTCTCAAGGACATCTGTCCTGGATGCATCCTCATTGATTGCCAGCTCTAGCCCTTTTTATGCCCCTCTCTCCCTACCCCGTCCGGTCCCCCATCCAGGCTGGTACTTTGTAGCTGTTGTAACTTGTTTCTCTCCAGTTGCCAGCAAGACTGTGTTCCTGTGTGGGGCAATTGGAAGCATATGGCCCAGAGTGAGCATGCAGTCCATTTTTTTGTCCCATTTCCTGGCTGGACCTTGCATTCTTATGTCAGGTTTTTGCTGAAGTGCATTTATGGAAAACTGATCTCTCATTGTCTCTCTGATACCTTCTCTTTCATTAGTAATGAGTAATTGGTCTCCCTGGGCTATATTCAGATCTGGGGTACATTTGGTTTGGGTTTTGTTAATCTTATAACTGTAATTACATACTGTAAAACGCACAGACTTTAAGTGCATGTGCACACCAACCCTGGGCACATTTGCATCCTGCTTCCTGTTCCTTCTCATCACCAGGAGTGGTGGTAGCTAAGGTTCTGAGCATCTCACCTCTAGCATTGTACATTTAGATAACATTGCAGATGTTGCATCCTTTTCAATGGTTTGATTCTATTTCAGTATGCAGTTTCATAAATCATTTTGTTTACTTTTTGAGATATAGTTTACTTCCTATTTATTTTTAAGCCCTATTTTTGATAGTTTTGACAATGGTTAAAATTAGTTTTTATTGGAGTAAAAAATACAGAAACTACACAGATCATACTTTTATAGTTTGATGTTTCCATGCAGCTCCACAGATGGAGCAAGGAGCACGTTGTCAGCATCCCAGGGACTGTTCTCTAATGCTTGTCCAGGGTTAATAATTCAGACACTGCCCCATAAATTGATCTTACCTGTTTTCGACTTACTATAGGCAGTCCTACAGACCTTGGGTTTTGTGTGTTCACTCAGCATTTTCTATCTAGAGACACTGTTGCCTGAATTTGCAGATTGTCGGCACTCATCGCTGGCAGGGTTCCATGTGGATACACCATGCTTCCTTACCCAGGTTTGTGCTGTTGGACTCTGTGCCTCTGTGAGCATGCATGTAGATAGCACCCAGGGTGGGCACTGGCATTTTCCATGTTAAATTCTGGCCTTTCTGATCTGTTTGTCCTAGTCGCCATCCTGGTGCTAGTTTGCATTTCCCCGTGGACCTTTCCTGTGCTGACTGCCTATTTGGAAACCCTCTTTTGTGAGGAGCCTGTTCAGGACCTTTACCCTTTTTTCTGTGGGGTGTCCACTCTTTTCTTCCTGATGTGTCAGAGTTCTTGATATATTCTGGACATGGATCTTCCTGCCCTCCAGCAATAGTTCTGACACTGGTGCAGCAGAAGGAGCTGGTGTGAGGGGGTAGGGATGGCCCAGAGTCCCAGCTCTGCTTCTGCCCAGGATAGCTGAGCATGATAGCTGACAGCTTGACATGGCCCCGGCCTCTTGGACCCTTAGTTTCTTGCTCCATAAAATGGGAACCAGAATTCTCCTGAGAACTTTGAGCTAGGCATTAAGTGAAATAATAGATTTAAGGAAAATTATAAGAGTGGTAGTTATTATTGTTACTAATATTAATCTTTTTTTAAATGGGAGGAGACCTTACACCTACTAGGATGGGTAAAATCAAAAGACCAACAATAACAAGTGTTGATGAGGCTGTGGAGAAATCAAAAAACCCACACTGGAGTGGAAAATGATATGCTGCTTTGGCAAACAGTTTGGCAGTTCCTCAAAGTGTCAGACAGAATTACCGTGTATATGTACCATCGGTTCACTCCTACATATATACCCAGGGAAATGAAAATATGTGTCCACACAACAACTTGTATGTAAGTGTTCACAGCAGCATTATTCATAACAACCCCAAAGTGGAAACAACACAAATGTCCATCAACTGATGAATGGATAAATAAATGTGGTCCATCCATACAATGGGATAGTATTTGACAATAAAAAGAAGTGAAGTGCTGGTACACACTACAACATGGATGAACCTTGAAAGCATTATGCTCAATGAGAGAAGCCAGTCACAGAAGGTAACATGTTGTGTGGTTCCCTTTATGTGAAATATCCTGAATAGTCTAAGACATAGAGACAGAAAGTACATTGGTGATTCTTAGGGTCTGGGGGAGGGAGCTGGGGAGTGAATGCTAATGGGGAATGAAAATGTGGGTTATGAAAATGTGAAATTAGATGGTGGTGATGGTTGCTCAACCCTGTGAATCTACTAAAAACCACTGAATTGTACATGTTAAATGGGTGAATGTTTTGGTATGCGAATTATATCTTAAATTTTTTTTCATTGGAGGCAAAGGGGAGAGTCTCTTTGCTAAATCATCTGGATAAATTGCACTATTGCTCTCAAGTAATCCCAGAGGATTTGGGGCAGCTTCCTTCAGCCTTATAGCTGTGGTGTCCCAGACACATGAGCATCAAGTGATAACTCAGGCACCTTAGCCTTTTAGGTTCAGCCCTTCTTGTTAGCGTATTTATCATTTTCTTTGAATATCATTTTCTGGTTAAATTAATATTCAAGGTTAATATTTTTTGATGTTGAGATTATACATGTACTTTTTTTTAAAGTATGTTTTCCTAACCTAATTTAACTTGGGAGGATTGGAGATTTCTAAATGACCTTTTTGGAGGTGTTTCTCAGCGCATTTTCTGGAGAAAATCAGACAATCAGACCTGCAGACAATATGGAATTAATATATCCTTTCTTCTGTTTCTTTCTTCCAGTCTCTGAAGTGTGGTGAGAGGTTATCTTGCCTTGTCCTTTTAAGTGGAGTGACTCTAGTGCTTGTCCATTATTTATTAACGCGTTCTGTTCCTTGTTAAGTTGGCTCTCATTTTAAATCTGTCTAGGTAGATTTACTACAGCTATAGGTGCTCTTTCTGTGAAATTAAGAAAGAAAGTTACCATATCCATTTTTCTAAAACTTCAGTTGAGGAGTGAATTGAAAGCATCTTAGTGCAGATGACATTCTTACATCCTTTCTAAACATTAGTTTGTCCGTGACAGGGATGTTGATAGTTCACCTTCTGACAGCACTATATGGTTTACTTACTGTGCTTGCTTATCCTGATCCTGGACAGGTGCCAAAGCAATATTTTTAAATTGAATTAAATTAGTGCCACTGGTTTTGTGTTCCTGGGGCAGGTGAATGATTCTCAAGGTGAACTGTTGGCTTCTGTTTGCTGAGGTCTCACCCAAGTTTTTGCATGCACAGTCAGCCCAGGTGTCTTCGGACACCCCCCAACCCCCGCCGGCTTTTGAAGGAAGGATTTGTGGAGCTCCTCTATGAGTTACAAGGTGTCCATTGAGCCTGTGATGACTGCCCCTCCCTCCCCTCCCCCCATCCTGTCTTGTGCTGTGAGTGGACATGGAAGTGGACAGAGAAGTCCCAGGTTCCAGTCCTGCAACACAGTTCAAAGTTCCAAGGAGTGGGGCGGCAGGGCGGAGGGGACTGGCTTGCAGCTCCCTGTTTTAGGGGCATGTGCTTTTCCTATGGATATAATCATCACCAGCTTGAGAAAATACACTAACTTAGTGGCTTTTGTTTTTTTTTCTTTTGTTTTGGGTTTTTGTTGTGTCACTTCCCCTTTGTGAGACCTTTGCCTCATTACTTTGTTCAGTTTCTGTTTCTTTTTATCATTAATATGTATTTTTAGTGTAACCCCTCCCGCAGCACAGTACTGCTTTGGCAGTGATCCCCAAGTTCTGATATGAGATGTTTCTATTTTTTGTTTATTTGGTTTCCTGTTGTTTGTTCTGTATGCCCTCTCTGGTCCAGACATTATTTAAGAGATCAATTTCCATGTGTTTGGGTGTGAACTGATTTTGTTTAATAGCTTTTATTTTCTAGAACAGTTTTAGATTTACAGAAAACTTTTTGAAATATATTTAAAATTTTTTCTTCTACAATGATGCACACGTATATGTAGTTATCTTCCCTTTGTCAGATTACTGTGATATCACTCTGTCCCATTATGATACCATTTCCGTAGGAAAAAGCTGGAAAGGAAGCGTGTGCCCTTCTTCCTTCTGTTGAGTCGTCTTTACGTTGATGCTAATTCTGACTCATTTGAACCCCAGTCGAGTTCTTTGCCAGTTGACACATTCTTGCATGTCTACCATTATACAGTATTTTGTACCAGGCTGTTTTGGCCAGTGAATTAAGTGTTGATAGGTTTAATCAACCTTTGAGAGACTTTAATCTCCTAATGCTATAAAATCTTTATCTTATAATATTATAGAGCTTGTTATCTGTGTCCAGTTCATAAGCCTGCGGCCCATTTTGAGGTTAATGAGGCTCACGTGGTTTCTTGGGGCTGACAACCTCGCACAGAGAGTGTGTAGCCCCATATCACAGGTCCCCCCATCATGTCTTCTTTCCATTTCTCAGAGTTGCCAGATCCCCCTTGACTCAAGCGAGTGGTGCAGCCCTATGGTTTGTATGTACTAGTTTTGGGGTAAGGGGAAATCCATCAGCCGTCAGTATCTGCAGAACAACTTCTGCGGCAGTCTGCACTGAACTTGAGTTACTGGTTCCTCTTCCTTACCTAGCTCCCTGCATAAGGATTGGGAGGGAGGCCAGCTCCCAAGGCTGCTCCTTCCTGCCTCAGAGCAGAAGCAGACAACTACAGCTTTCTGCTGATTAGTAAGTGCTCTGTGCTCCAGGTGGGGCTGAGCCTGGGCCGCCAGGTCCAGCAGGCACAAGTGCGCCAGCAGATGGTGACCATGTGGAGTGACGACTGGAGGGAGTCCTCTCTCCCTGAGCACCAGCTGCCATGTGGCCCAGCTCTGCCCCAGGCTGGTGCCCTGCACCTTGGGGTTCTCAGCACACATTTGCTCTGAGGAGCTGCTTCCCAGGGTGAGGTTCTGGTAGGGACACCACTTAGAACCAGAAAAGAAGTGAGGGACACTTTAGGGACTTCTCACTCTGTTTGGGGGATAGAGAGGCTGTGGTGCTGACTGGTTATAGTAATCAAGACCATTGGTGAGCTGAGGGTGGGCGGTGTTTCTGTCCATTCAAGTGCTTCCCCAGGATGCCAGGCTTTGGAGTCCCAGCTGGCATAGAATTGGGTCCTGAGGGCCTGACAGTGTTGGCTGTCCTGGTACCACTGGCACCCACCTGAGGCCAGACACTCAGTAAGCATGCTCTTGCTAAAGGCGAACTGAATGCTACCTGGAAAGGTCCTTGTGAAGCTAGCCGGTGGGGTTTCCTATAAGCCTGCACAGGAAGACGATGTGGGGTGGGTACATAATGACCATCCCCAGCCCCTGGTCCCAGGAACAGGATTAGGCAGGAAACCCAACAGAGGGGCCTGGATGGGCAGCTGATAGAAGTTGGGAATTTCCGGGATGCCCACACCCTGCTTGGTAGCCCTTCAGGAAGAGGTGGGAACTGCTGTGAGTGGATGGGGCTGGATCAGCCCAGGAATTCCAAGGAAGTTGAGAATCCCAAATCCCAAGCTTCATTGTGAAAACTGCTTCCTGGAAGCACGCCTTACCTCCTGGAAATGCTTATTAGTCCGGTTCTCCTCGTTTGGCATGTATCGTGCCTGCTGTATCAGATCATCACCCGAAAAACTGGTTCACCTCTTGGTGGATATCGAGCCAAAAGACACGACCAAGCCAAAGAGCGGGAGAAGGAAGGGTTTATTACTTGGCAGCAAGTAAGGAGAGCACCAGGGATCTTTCCCAAAGCAGTGTCTCCCCGAACATCAGAATTGGGGAAGTTTTTTTTTTTTCTTTTCTTATTCAATATTGTTTTCACTTTATTACTCAAGAATATTTCTGAGCTGGATAGTGTGGCAGAACCCCTGTCAGATTTGTCAGTGAAAAGAGACAAGAGGAAATGTAATTCTGCAGGCAATATAATAGAGATACAGTTTTAAAGAAAAAGGGCAAAGAAAATGTAAATTTGGTCTGTCTTCTTACCTATAAAGAAGGTAGGCACAGGAGGAAATTATTTTTTATGTTACATTTATTTCTAAAGGTTTATAAGATATGATTTTAAAATGGGTGTATTTTATGGTTTTTATATTAATTGATACAAACATAGCAAAATACCTATGTGTATAAATTATTTGGCCAGTATCCGCTCACTTCATACCTTTAAGAAAGAGAATATAAGGTCATTTGCAATAATAATTAACTAGTTAATAACATAAAGCAAGCTAAAATAATTTTTAAAGAATGTTGACCTGAAAAAGTGTAATGATTCTCAGTGTAGGCGTTCCTATGTGGAACAAATTAATGTTTGAAGTACAATACAGTTTAAAAGTACACATGCATATAACTATCCTCTAAAGGGCCTTATAATTTTTGAAGATAAATCTACCACATTTCTGAATAATGTGTTTCAGTCCATAATAATCATCAAAAAACGATCAAGGCTGCCTTCCACATAGGGCGCCCTCTGCCGGACAATATGGGGAAATGAAGAGCTCCATCAAAATGACACTTTGCCATCTGCATTGTGAGATTATGCTGCACAGAAAAAAGTTCAATTCCTAAGTGATGTTACACTGTATTGAACAAATATAGAGAATTCAACAATCATAAAATTCCCTCAAAAATTGGGGAAGTTTTGGGCTTCCCTGGTGGCGCAGTGGTTAAGAATCCGCCTGCCAATGCAGGGGACACAGGTTCGAGCCCTGGCCCGGGAAGATCCCACATGCCGCGGAGCAGCTAAGCCCGTGCGCCACAACTACTGAACCTGCGCTCTAGAGCTCGCGAGCCACAACTACTGAGCCCATGCGCTGCATCTCCTGAAGCCTGTGCGCTCTAGAGCCCGTGCTCCGCAACAAGAGAAGCCACCGCAGTGAGAAGCCCGCTGCAAACGAAGAGTAGCCCCCGCTCGCCGCAACTAGAGAAAGCCCACGCACAGCAACGAAGACCCAACACAGCCAAAAATCATAAACAAAAATAAATAAATTTATTTTTTTTTTAAATTGGGGAAATTTTAAGATAAGCGTACATGCATATTCATGAAGGGGCTTGGGCAGTGTATGCATATTCATAAAGGGACCAGAGCAAAGGAGAAATCAGTGTAGAATTGGGGCAAAGGTTGACAGAGTCCAAGCATTAGTTGGAAGTCACAAGGGTCAGAAAAGGTCCATGTCATCATCCCTTAGGTTCCAGTTGATCCGTTGGTTGAGCACTTCAGGGCAATCTTTACCATTGAAACAGAACTGGGAGTCTTTACAAATATATATTATCTTTGTTATTATTACTTCTCTTACTTGATAATAGGGAATAATTTGTTCCTGCATTCTTTTCTTCCTTTAAGATAACTACTGAGACCCGCTCAAGGACAAGCGCTGTGACCAGGCTTAGATTACAAAATGTCTTAGGCCAAAAATGGCTTCTCTTATGTCGAGAAAGCCATGCCTGATTCTTTCTCCAGGGACCCCCTACCCTATCTGCTAACAAGATGGCCAGGCTGGGTCGGGAAGAAAGGTCCTCCAGGGCAGCCCTGTTTGCAGCCTGGTTCCCACTGCTGCTTCTGCCCTGCTGGGGTCAGGAGCCAGGCTTGTTCTCATTCTCCTCATGCAGACTTGTTTCTGGCCCCTTGTAGGTGTGTCAGAGACTAAGAATCAACCTCTTTGAGCTAGGACTGGTAACCCGTGCTCACTGCAGAAATGCTCACATCGTTCTCTTGATGGGAAGGGGAGTGGGCAGTGAGGACACTGCAGAGCCAGACGCTCACCTAGGATCACTCTTCAAGCCCTGGCAGTCTTCATAAGTGGGCTCAATGTGGCTTATTTCACCTGGGGCTCAGGGCCCATCAGCTGGCTTGGGACTGGGCATTGTACACACAGCCCAGTTTACAGTTGGGCTCAGCGAAGGGAGGGACTTGTCCAGACTCACAGCCAGGATGGAGCAAAGGCAGCAGACACCACAGTGCTCATACCTTCTTTCCTGCCCAGTGAGTGCTAGGGTCTGCCATGGCCGAGGAGGAAGGGGCCTTCTTGTTCAGGGCTCAGAGGCATGGCATAAGGACCCAGCTCTCCTCCTAGCCCACCTTGTCCTGTCCTGGGCTTTCGTCATGCCCATCCCTGCACCTGCAGCACCCCTCATCCTTCCAGGCTCTGATCCAATGCACATTTCCTCCTCTGCACCTGGCTTAGGGATGGGCCCCTTCAACATACACTTAATAGTTTTTCTATAGTGAGCCACAGAAAGTGGATGCCAGGTGATGACGAGGTGCTGGCCCAGACTAGGGGTCAGCAAACTGCTGCCTGAGGGCCATATTTGGCTTTCAGTCTGGTCTTGTAAATAACATTTTACTCATTTTTGCCTCTGTTGTCTATGGCTGCTTTCACACCACAGCAACGGAGTTGAGGGTCATTGCAACAGACCCCATGCCTGTGTGATGGTTAATTTTGTGTGTCAACTTGGCTGGACTAAGGGATGCCCAGATAGCTGGTGAAACATCATTTCTGGTTGTGTCTGTGAACATGTTTCTGGAAGAGATTAGCATTGGTTCAGTAGATACCTCCCCAAGTGTGGGTGAGCATCATCCAATCCACTGGGAGCCTGATTGGAACAGAATGTGGAGGAAAGGTCAGTTCACTCTCTGCTTGAGCTAAGATGTCCATCTTCTGCCCTCAGGCGTTGATGCTGCTAGTTCTCAGGGCTTTGTACTCAGACTGATTATGCCACAGGTCTACAACTTGCAAACAGTAGATTGTGTGACTTCTCAGCCTCCGTAACTGCCTAAGCCACCTCCTGTAATAAGTCTCCTCTTATGTATAGCTACATATATTCTCTTGCTTTCATTTCTCTGAGCATCCCTGACTAATACAGATTTTGGTGCCGAGAGTATGGAGCTGTTTCAGCTCTCTTCCTGTTTGACTCCCTGTTCCCTCCCTACTGTCCTTGTCTCTGCCCTGGATGCCCCACCCAGAGAGCCTGTGTGGCAGCCAGGGCTTCTCTGGAGGGACCTTCTGTGTCCGAGGGGTCCTGAGGTCTGTGCCCTGAGCCAGGCAAGTTAGGGAGAGGCGGATGGGGCCTTTTACTTGGAAAGTCCGCAAACTCCCTGTGGACACCAGGCTCTCGGTCCCTGTCCAGTCGCTGACCCCCATGTGGGCTGTGTGGCCCCTGTGTGGGCCATTTGGGTCACTGGCCATGTGGGCCTCACACCCATGGACTGAAGGCAGAAGCCCCAGCATCATGCTAGCCTGCTTCAGCTTTCCCATTTAGCTGTGCTCCAGTACAACTTTAGTTGTAGAATGAGGCTTGGACCAGACATGGGCCACAGTGTGCTGACCTCCATTCTTCTCATCAGGTGGAAGAGGCAGGAGGGGGGCTGTTTGTCCACTGCTGGGTCCCAGCCCTTGGTGGAAGCAGAGGTTTGGTTTGTTGCATGAATGTCCTCATGGGAGTCCCCTCCCTGCCAAGACCCCACCCTCATAAACGGTTGGTGGTCCGCTAGTTGTCACCCTCCCTGCACTCACTCCATCCCCTCTGTGTCCTGCTCTCTGGGTGCCCTGTGCTCTGGACCATGCTGCCCTTGGCACCTCACTGCCAACACACCGAGATTGGTGGCTGCACTGGGCAGCAAGGTGGGGCCACCCAGAACCTGAACTTCGTGACAGGAACTCATCCTGTCTTGTCTCTAAGGGCTCCCACAGTGAGACTTCAGGCTTGAGGGAGGGAGGGTCAGGGTGGTACCGGTCTCGTTTACCAAAGTGTGCAAGTGCCCTAGTCTCTGAGCCCTCACCACTGTTGCCACTCCGCAGAAACTAGGCAGCATGCTAAGTTACTTGGGGAAGCCCCCAGGCCTGACTCCCATCCCCACCCAACCCCTCTGCTCCCCACTTGGGTCTTCCTGCCCGGGCTATCCCTGTGGTCTCTGAGACTCCCAATTCCTCCATTCTCAGAAAGTGGCTCCTGATACTTCCTAGAGAGCCTGGGATCTCCTGCCTGGCATGTGCTCACACTGTTCCCCGGGCTTTGGCCCCTCTTCCCACCACATTTGGCTTTGAAATCTTACCCCTGTAACCCTGCAACTCCCCTTCCTGGGCTGAAACTTGCCCTTGGCCCCCTCCCCATTTGGCACTTGCAGCCTCCCCCACCATGTCTGGTTCTGGCTGCAGGTGTCCACATGAATGTGGATGTACTTGAAGCAGGACCCGGCGTGACCTCACAACTGAGCTCACTGGGCCTGGGAAGCTTCGGAGCAGTGGGCAGGGTATGGGCTGCAATCCTGTGTCAGGAACAGCGTCAGCCCGCTCACAGCTGGAGCAGCCCTGAGGGGACATCACAAAGGCACTGCCACCGCCGCCTCAAAGTCCAGACAGGCATGCTGTGGTCCAGGAGGTCGTTGCCTTTCTTCCCCAGAATGGCCAGGGAATTTTGTGGACAGACCTGGGATGGAGGCCAAAGCTGGGCCCCTGAGCTGCCCAGAAACTTTTGGAGGCCCTCCAGTAGGCACTGGCGTGGGGAGTGTGCAGTGAGGTGAGGACAAGCATATCCACAGCTGGACACCCCAGTCAGATGGTAAATGGTGCTGCTCTGAGCGCTTCCTGGGATAGGGAGGCAGGTTTTGAGATAGACTCAAGCCTGCACAGGATGGTGCAAGGTGGGAGGATGCTTTGGTCAGAAGAAACTCAGACAGGTGGGCTGAGTGACCAGGGGCATAGATAGTCTCCACTTCTCCCAACTTCAGCCTCCTGGCCTGTGAGCTGGGGCAGTGAGCATAAGGGTGAAGTCTCCAGGTTGATGCTTCAAAGACATCCAAGTTGTTGTCTTAGCTTTATTGAAGTATAAGTGAAATACAATAAATTGCATATATTTAAAGTATTCAGTTTGATAAGTTTCCATATAGGTGTATACTCATGAGGTCCACAGTGTGATCGAGATAATGAAGGTATTCATCATCCCCACATGTTTCCTCATCCCCATTTGTAATTTCTTTCCTCCTCATCCCCAGGCGACCATGACATATACATTTGTTTGCACTTTCTAGTTTTAAATAAATGGAATCATACAACACATACTGTTTTTTTTGGTCTGGCATAATTTTTAGATGTACCTTTGTTAATGTGCATATCAATAGCTATTCCCTTTTGATTGCTGAGTAGTATTCCATTGTGTGGCTGCTCCACACTTTTTAAAATCTATTTTCCTATTGATGGTCATTGGGTTGTTTTGAGTTTTTTGTTTTGTTTTGGCTGTTACAGATATACGCATTCCTATATGAGTCTTTGTATAGACATATGCTTTCATTGCTCTTGGGTAAATACCTAAGACTGGATGGCTATGCCATATGTCAGATGTATGCTTAACTTTTTAGGAATCTGCCAGATTCTTTGCCAAAGTGGTTGCACCATTTTACACTCCCCATCAGCAGTGTAGGAGAGTTCTAATTGCTCCACCCTCATGCCAGCCTTGGTAGGGTCAGGCATTTTAATCTTCAGTGTTCTAGTAGATATGTAGTGGTAACTCATTGTAGTTATCATTTCCATTTCCCTTTTCACTTAATATGTTGAGCACCTTTTCATGTGATTCCTTCTCATATATATATATCTTTTCAGGTGAAGTATCTGTTCAGTTCTTCTGCCCATTTTTTATTGGGTTATTTTTCTTACTGAGTTTTGAGAGTTCTTATATTCTGGATACAAATCCTTTATCAAATGTGTGATTTGCAAACATTTTTTTCCCAGTCTATGACTTGTCATTCTCTTAACTTGCCTAACAGCATAAATTCGTAGTTTTGGAGTCCAGATTACCAGTTTCTCCTTCTGTGGGTCATGTCCAAAGTCACAAACATTTTATCTTGTTTTCCCCTGGAAGTCTTATACTTTTAATGTTTAAGCTTATGATCCATTTTAAATTACTTTTCATATATGCTGTAAGGTATGGATTGTAGCTCATTTTTTTATATAAGGATATTCATTTATTCTATCATCATTTGTTAAAAGATTATCCCTTCTCCACCAAATTGCCTTTTGTACCTTTGTCAAGTCAGTTGGTCATACGTATGGGTCTATTTCTGGATTCTCTATTATGTTCAGTACCTCTGTTTGTCCATCTTTATGCCGATAGTATGCTCTCTTAATTACTATAGCTTTATAATATTGAAATCAGTTAGTGTTAGTCCTACTCCTTTGTTGTTCTTTTTCAAAGTCATTTTGATTGTTCTAGGTCCTTTGAATTTCCATATGAATTTTAGAATGAGATGTTCAATTTCGACCAAAAAAAATACTGGGATTTTGATTGGCATTGTGATGAATTAAAAGATCCATTTGTGGAGAATTGACGTCTTAACAATATTGAGTCTTTTGGCCCATGAATAGGTATATCTCTCCATTATTTAATTTCTCTCAACAATATTCTGTGGCTTTTAACGTATAGGTCTTGCACATCTTCTGTCAGATTTAAGCATAAGCATTTAATATTTTTAATGCTATTGTAAATAATATTTAAAATTTTTTCACTTTCTGATTGTTCAATCCTAGCATATAGAAATAAGTTTGATTTTTGTATATTAATCTTGTGTCTTGCAGCCTAGCTGAACTCACTTATTAGTTCTAGTGGCTTGTTTGTAGATTTCTTTGGATTTTCTATGCAGACTGTTGTGTGATGTGTAAATAAAGACAGTTTTACTTCCTCCTTTCCAATCTAGATGCCTTTGGTTTTTCTTGTTTCATTGCACTGTAGGCTGGGAACTCCAGTGCAAGGTTGAACAGAAGTAGGGAGACTCAGTTTTTCATCATTAAATAATATTAGCTGACAGGTGTTTGGAAGATGCCCTTTATCAGGTTGAGGATGCTCCCTTCTGTTTGCTGAGAGTGCTTATCAGGGATGAATGTTGAATTTTGTCAGGTTTTCCTGCATCTTTTGAGATGATCCCATAGATTTTCTTTTTTTGTCTTAATATACTGAATTACATTGATTTTTTTTCTAGTGATTGCTAATCAACACTACATTCTTTGGATAAGCCCCTCTGGATCATGGTTCCTTATCCTTTTTATATATTGGTAGATTTTTGTACTGTCTTTGGTTTTGGTTACAGGGTAATGCTGGTCTCATAAAATTAGGTGGAAAGTATTCCCTGCTTTTCAGTTTTCTGGAAGAATCTGTGTACAGTTGGATTTATGTCGTTCTTAAATGTTTGGTAGAATTCACCAGTGAAGCCATCTGAGCCCAGAATGTTCTCTTTGAGGATTTCAACTACACATTCGATTGCTTTAGTAGATATAGGACTATTCAGATAATCTATTTCTTCTTGAGTGGGCTTTGGTAGTTTTTGTCTTTCAAGGAATTTGTCCATTTCATCTAAGTTGTCATGTTTGTTGGCATAAAGCTGCTCATGATATTCCCTTATTATGCTTTTTAATGTTTGTGGTGCTCCTTACCCCCACCCCAGTTATTCTGGCTAGAGATTTATCAATTTGATTAATCTTTTCAAAGCACTTACTTTTGAATTAATTTATTTTATATTTTTTCTATTTCATTCATTTCTACTCTGATCATTATTGCTTCCTTTTTTTCTTTGAATTTCATGTGCTCTTCTAATTTTTTGTTTCTGTTTTTACTTTTTATTGAGGAAAAACATATAGAGCACAAAGCATAAGTGTGAACTTCCAGATGCTGAACACACCCATATAATGAGCACCCAGATCAAGAATCAGAACATCTCCAGCCCCAGAAGCCTCTTTCAAGGGCCCTCCCCCAACCCAATGGTCACCACTGCCCTAATACCAGCAGAGATTAGTTTTACTTATTCTTGGAACTGTATATATAAATGGAATCATACAGTATATCTCTTTTGTGTCTGGCTTCTTTCACCCAATATTATATGAGATTTGTCTCTGTTGTCTAAATAGCAGTAATTTACTCATTTTCATTTCTGTGTGGTATTTCATCATGTGACTATATCATAACTTTTCCTTCTGTTGACAAAACTTGGGAACTTTCTGGGTTTTTTGTAAATAATGCTCCTATAAACACGCAGGGTCAGAGAACAGGTGTGTGCTTAGTGTTAGTAGATAATAGTTTTCCTAAGTGGTTGTACCAGTTACTACACTCCCACCACCAGAGGATAAGAGGTCATGAGGGCTTTAGGCAGGGCATGACAATATGTGTCCTAGTCCACCATCCTGCTGTCCAGTGTTTGTTGAGCAACTGAGTGAATACACAAGCACACAGCTGAAAAGAGACAGTTCTGACTGGGGCTGGCTGAACTCTCATCACATACCATGTGGGCCCAAAGACTAGCCGTAAACAAGAAACAGCTCCTCCCCTAAGTAATACACAGTCTATAAGGAGGGTTTAAAACCATGCTCCCAGTGGGGTTTATAGGGTCTGTGTTCAGTACAGAATTTGTGTCTGGGACATGGAGGTGAGGAACATGGCAGCCACCAGGCAGGACTTGAAGGCCTTCATCCCTCGGTCTGTAGAAGGCCCAGAGAACGTTTGGGCTAAGGCCTGAAGGAGTGTTGTCTGGAGAAGACCAAGCACGGTGAGCTGGGGTGAACGTGGGGCTCTTACGAGGTGTGTGCCTGGGGCCTAGGCTCTTAGCCTTGTGAGCCTCAGTCGTCTCATCTGTTAAAAGGGCTTAACCCCACAGGGCTTTTAGCTGTACCTTGAGCTTTGTGTCCATTACCTGGTCTAGTTTTTAAGATGGAAGTGAGGTTATTGATTGGATTGGTGTTTGGTTTTTGTTTTTTTTTGGGTTTTTTTCCTGTAACATAGTCATTTAGTGCTATAAATATCCTCCTAAGTCCTTGCTATAGTGGCATCCCACAAATTCTCACATTCATTTCATTTTCATTTAGTTAAAAATACTTTCTAGTTTCACTTTTGATTTCTTCTTTGACCCATGTGTTGGTTAGGTGCCAAATATTTGAGGATTTTCTAGAGCGCTTTACATTATTGATTTCTCATTTAATTCCCTGTGGTTAGAGCAAATTCTCTGTATGGCCTGAATCCTTTTAGGGCATGTTTAATGGCCCAGAATATGGTTTGTCTGGGTAAATGTGTCCTTGAAAAGAATGTGTGTGCTGCTGCTGTCGGGTGGGAGATTCTACACATGCCAATTAGGTCAACCTAGTTAATAGTGTTGTTCATGTCTTCTGTGTCCTTACTGATGTTCTGCCTACTTGTCCTATGAAATCTTGAGAGAAATATGAAGAGTTGGATGTTGAACTCTCCCAACTATAATTTTGGATTTATCTATTTCTCCTTGCAGTTCTATCAGTTTTTGCTTCATAGAATTGTAAGGTTGTCTTTGTGACTTAGACTCCTTTTTTTGTTTTTTTGGCTGTGTTGGGTCTTTGTTGCTGCGCGCAGGCTTTCTCTAGTTGTGGCGAACAGGGGCTACTTTTTGTTGCGGTGCATGGGCTTCTCATTGCAGTGGCTTCTCTTGTTGCAGAGCATGGGGTCTAGGTGCGTGGGCTTCAGTAGTTGTAGCACGTGGGCTCAGTAGTTGTGGCTCACGGGTTCTAGAGAGCAGGCTCAGTAGTTTAGTTGCTCCGCAGCATGTGGGATCTTCTCGGACCAGGGATCGAACCCGTGTCCCCTTCATTGGCAGGCAGATTCTTAACCACTGTGCCACCAGGGAAGTCCCTAGACTCCTTATTATTATGAAATGACCCACTTTGTCGCTGGTGATATTCTTTGCTTTGAAATCTACTTTATCTGATATTAATAGAGCCATTCCAGCTTTCTTTTGATGAGTGTTAGCGTGGTTTATCTTTTTTTCATTCTTTAACTTCTTTGAACAACTTTAACGGCTTTATTTATTAATATAATTCACTTACCATACAATTTACTCATGTAAAATGTATGGTTCATTGGCTTTTATATTCAAAGTTGTGCATCTATCACCACAACCAATTTTAGCACATTTTCATTAGCCCCAAAAGATACCCTCTTAACTGTCACCCACTCCAACCTCCCAACTCCACCCCCCGCCATGGGCAACCGTTGATATGCTTTCTATCGCTATAGATTTGCCTGTTTTGGACATTTCATATAAATGGAATCATAAAATATGTGGCCGTTTGTGACTAGCTCTTTTCACATAGCAGAATATTTTCAAGGTTCATATATGTTGTACCGTGTATCAGTAATTCATTTCTTTTTATTACCAAATAATATGCTGTTGTATGGATAGACCACATTTTATTTATCCCTTCATCAATTGCTGGACATTTGGGTTGTTTCCACTTACTGGCTGTTATGAACATTTGTGTACAAGTTTTAGTGTGGATATATATGTTCTTTTTTTTTTTGAGTCTATACCTAGAAGTGGAATTGCGGAATCATATGGTAATTCTATGTTTAACTTTCTGAGGATCTGCCAGGCTGTTTTCCAGAACAGCTGCACCATTTTATGTTCCCACTAGCAATGTATGAGGGTTCCGGTTTTTCCATACCTTCACCAGCACTTGTTATTTTTCCTTTTTTTAATTTTATTTTTCAATTATATCCATCCTAGTGGGTGTGAGGTGCTATCTCATTGTGGTTTTGACTTGCATTTCCCTAATGTCTGCTGATGTTGAGCATCTTTTTATGAGCTGATTGGCCTTTTTTTTTTAATCTTTGGAGAAATGTCTATTCAAGTCCTTTGTACACTTTTTAAATTGGGTTGTTTATCTTTTTATTGTTGAGTTATAGGAGTCCTTTATATGTTCTGGATACTAGACCCTTATCAAATACAAAACTTAAAAATATTTTCTACTGTTGTGTAGGTTGTTTTTTCACTTAATAATGTCCTTTAATACACAGATTTTTAAATTTTGATGAAGTACAATTTATCTATTTTTTTCTTTTGTTACTCGTGCTTTTGGTGTCACATGGAAGAACCCATTGCCAACAAGGTGATGAGGATTTATCCCTATTTTCTTCTGAGAGTTGTAGTTTTAGGTCTTACATTTAGGTCTCTGATCCATTTTGAGTTAATTGTTATATATGATGTAAGGAAGAGATCCAGCTTCATTCTTTTGCATGTGGATTTCCATCTATCCTAGCACTATTTGTTGATAAACTATTCTTTCATCACTGAATTATTTTTGCACGCTTCTCAAAAATCAATTGACCACATCTGTGAGGGTTTATTTCTGGACTCTTCTGTTCTGTTGGTCTATATTGTCTATCCTTATGCCAGTACCACACTGTTTTGATCACTGTATCCTCATATTAAGTTTTGAAATCTTAAGTTTGAGAATTTCAAAACTTAATGTGAGTCCTCCCACTGTGTTTTATTTCAATATTGTTGTAGCTGTTCTGGGCCCCTTTCAGTTCTGTATAAATTTTCATTTCTGCAAAAAAAGGTCATTGGAATTTTGATAGAGATTGCATTGAATCTCTTAATTATCTTTTAAAGGGATTTACATAAGAAGAAGAACAAGTCTTTTATATTTGCTCACGTAGTCACCATTTCTGGTGCTTTTAACTCCTTGTAAATCTAGATTTCCATCTGGTATTGTTTTTCTTCTCCTGAAGGATTTTATTTAGCACTTTGTAATGCGTTTCTGCTGGTGATAAATTCTTACAACTTTTGTATGTCTGGAGTCTTTATTTCACCTCTATTTTTGAACAGTTCTCACTGGGTATGGCGCTACAGTTAATAAGTTTTTTGTTTTGTTTTTTCAAGATGTTGCTCCACTGTCTCCAGGCTTGTCAGAGAAATCCTGTGTCATCCTTATGCTTCCTTCTCTATAAGTAGTGTGTCCTTTTTCCTCTGGCTGATTTTAGTATTTTTTTCCTGCATCACTGGTTTTAAACAAGTTTGTGATATGTTTAGTGCAGTTTTCTTCTTATTTCTTGTGCTTGGAGGTTGATGAGCTGCTAAGATTTGTGGACTTATAGTTTCCATCAAATTTGGAAAAATTTCAGTCATTATTTCTTGAAGTTTTTTTTTTATCCTCTCTTCCTCTCCCGTAGGGACTCTTAACTACCCGTGTGTTGGGCTCCTTGAAGTTATCCCACAGCTCGCTCACACTGTGTTTGGTGTTTTAGTCTTTTTTTTTGCCTATGTGTTTTATTTTGAGTAGTCTTATTGCTGTTTCTTCAAGTTAACTAATCTGTGTTGTGCAATTTTCCGTTAATCCCATCCAGTGCCCCTTTCATCTCACACCTTGTAATTCCATCTTCTGTATCTTCTCTGGTTGCTGCTTGGCATGGCTCAGTGTTCCTGAGCCTATAGAAGTCAGTCCTGCCCCATCTCCCGGCTCTGTCACTGTGTCACTCTGTCCTCTCCTTTCCTCGTGGACTGGCTTCTCTGCCCCTTTGCAGGCCCAGTCACCAGTGATTGGGTGCCAGGTTCTGGGTTTCACTGTGTTGGGAGATGGTGCCGTTATTCCTGTGTGTGTTCGTGTGCTTTATTCTGGGATATAGTTTGATCCTTTCAGGTTTTGCCCTTAAGCTTTGTTGGTCGGGACCAGAGAGCATTTCCCCAGCTCCACTTTGTCCTGACCTGCAAGGGCTCTACCTGCTGCCTGCGGGTTCGGGCTTCCCTCTTGCTGGTAGGAACAAGCGCTGCTTACAGCCTGTGTAGGCAGTGGAGTTGTTTCCTCTGTCCCTACGGGTGGCCGTTTCCTGGCTTCGGTGGCTTCCTCACAGGCTTGCACTGACTGTCCCCTGCGAGGACTGAGGGCCCCTCTGTTCAAAGGTCTACTGCCTTCACTGCCTTGTCCACTCACTGTCTTCCAGTACCACCTCCTTCTCTCAGGCCTGCCAGGCCTCAGTTTCTTTCTGCACCATGGCTGAAGTTCCTTCTGGGAGGAGTGGGGGGTGTCACGGAGCTTACCTGTGCCCTGCCTCTCACTATCTGGTGTTCAGTGACTTGAAAACTATTGCTTAGTCACATAAACTTCCCAGTTGTTTTTAGTTTTCCACATGGGAGGGAGATCCAGACTCTGTGAGTGTCTTGTCTTGGCAGGAGGTGTAAGTCTCCAGCTCCATTGTCTTTGAAAAGCTGCCTGGGTGCTCATGGGCCCCAGGCTGGGAGCTGGGTGGAGGTGAAGATTCAGGCCAAGGTGTGAATGTGTGTGTGTGTGTGTGTGTGCGCACACGTGTGTTTAGCCATCCCACCTCAGGATAGCCTCTGATGATGACATGGTGCCTCACGAGATGTCGGTGCTCCAGCTCGAGATTCAAGCGCGTGTTCTGCTCTGTTTACCCCGTTAGGCTTGTCTGGAGGTTTGGAGAGACACCCATGAGCTGGCTGATGCTTTCCAATACACCTGCCCCATGGGTTGGGTTCTTCCTGCACTTCTGGCAAGTTCTGGTTCGCCTAGGGCTGGCGTGCGGCTGGGGGTTGGGGCTGCCACCCAGGATACGGCAGGTCCTACGTAGACACAGATTTGTGCTTTAGTCTTTCCCTGGGACCAGGATGGAGGAGGTGGAGGACAGCAATAGAAATCATAGAGCTGAGCTGACTTGATTTAAAAAGGAGCCTGTGTCTTCACTGAGCAGGTTGTCAGTGGCTGAGAGCAGATGAACAAGACTCACTCTTGGGAGGGAGAGCAGTTACCCTGACCATACCCTACCCTACTTTATTTAGCCAGTCCCCTGCCGACAGAGAAACAAGACACTTTCTACATTTTGATTTTTTATATTACCAGCAGTCCTGCTCAGTAACATCCTTATACATGGCGTTGCACATTTTCCCCGTTGTTTTCTTGGACTAAATTCCTAGACTTCATATTAAATAATAAATGAATGAAAATGTTTCTATTTCTCTCAAGAGATAAAGGCATCATTTTCTTTGCTCTTTAGGAGCCCTCTCTCTTTTATTTTTCTTCTGTGAGCCAGGAGCCCTGTAAAGAGACAAGGTCTCCCCTCAGAGGTCTGCATGGGGTGGCCAGTGGGAAGGGGGCCCCTGGGGAGGACACACACTACAGGCCTATGTGGGTCACGTCCTGGCTACTGTGATGGTGCAGGGTGGGAGGGAAAGAGAAGCAAAAGTGCTTACTAGGGGCCGTGACACCTGGGGGGACATGACACGATGGCAGGTCCGAGCCGGCCGGGACCTGGGGCATGGACTTGGGCAGGCCAGCGCCAATCCTGGTTGTACTTGCCCATGGGGGCTCCTCCCTGAGCCAGCCACATGCTCCTTTGCCTCTTACAGCCTAAAGCCGTTGCTGGGTCTGGGGATGGTGGGTCCTCTCCCCTCTGGTATTTTTATCTCTGTGCTCAGGTCCTGGACAGGTGGGCAGGGTCTCCTGACTAGGACACACATGGGGACCTGTTGGCCGATTCTGAGTGGCCTGGTTCACACTCTTGTCCCCTAACTTGTGCCAGGCTTGGGCTTCCACCTTCCCAGGCCTCCCCAGGCACAGGTGTCTCCCAGGATGAGTGAATCAGGATCAGGCAG
The DNA here is from genome assembly GCF_009873245.2 of Balaenoptera musculus. Lineage (NCBI taxonomy): Eukaryota > Metazoa > Chordata > Mammalia > Artiodactyla > Balaenopteridae > Balaenoptera > Balaenoptera musculus. The sequence continues at coordinate 26,559,814 of NC_045790.1, read as the reverse complement.
GGTAAGGGCACTTCCCTGAGTCTTGGTTTCCATATCTGGAGGGAGACGTCAGACCCACCCTGGTTCTGGGGGCTTCCCTTCCTGGCCGCGGACTGGGGCCAGTCTGCTGATGGGGGCCACACTGGCAGAGATGGTGGCTGGGGCCTCCTATCCCTGCCTCGCCCCAGTTCCTCCAGCCCGTCCCTCTATCCCATCCCACCAGGGCTCCTCATTAGCCCCACTCCCAGCTCTTCTGTAACCTCACAGCCCTCGTGTAGCCCTTAGGTATCTTGCTCCTCCTGTGTCCCCCTCTTCCCCCACGTGTCTGGCCACAGGGTTGCCTACAGTCTCCCTCTCAAGAGCATCTCATCTCCTGCAGGCATTTGGACAGGCCCACACGAACCATAAAAAGGTGGCTGCGGACGGCGAGAGCCGGGAGGAGAGTCTGATCCAGGAGTCAGCTTCCAAGGAGCAGTACTATGTGCGCAAGGTGCTGGAGCTGCAGACAGAGCTGAAACAGCTGCGCAACGTGCTTGCCAACACACAGTCGGAGAACGAGCGCCTGGCCTCAGTGGCCCAGGAGCTGAAGGAGGTAAGCAGCAGAACTAGGGTGGGCTGCTTGACTGTGGGTGGGTGGGAAAACAAGCCAGTGCTTCCTGGGGGCAGGGCCACCCACAAGTTGTTCCACTCCCAGCCCAGCTTTATGTGGTTCATGGTGGTCCAGGAAGGGCTGAGGGTGGCAGGATCCCAGCTCTGCCCTTGGGCTGATGTGAATCCTGGGTTCCTCATGTGAACAACAGAATTATAGTGTCCACCTGCCAGCTCGTGACAACAAAATCAGAAGGGACCACCACAGACAGCTCCTAGGATCAGCTCGGCCCCTGACAGGGGCCTGGCCATGAGAGGCCTGGGCAGGTGGAGAGGGGAGGGCAGGCATCCAGTGCCCTCCGAGAGAGGTGGGAGGGTGGGCCACCATTCGCAAGATGGGGTGGGACAGCATCAGGGGAGCAGGCATAACCAGAAGTCTACATGAGCTGCAGTCCTGGCTGTGGCCTTGGCGGGGCGGGGGGGGGTCCCTGGTTGTTAGAGCCCACAAGTTCTCATTAGGAAGGGCAAGGGACCTTGCTCCGGGCTGTGGGAAGACCCACTCTCTGGCCTCTATTCTCCTGGGGGGGGGGGGGCGGGGAGCAGTGACAGGTGACCAGAACAGCAGATGTTTCTGAGCAGTGAGCAGCTCTGAGGTCGACACCTCAGATGTGAGGGTGTATGGCAGTCAAGGTCCCACAGGGCTGGGAGGGGACACTGGCAAGGTTTGGGGCAGAGCCCAGGGTCTGGCAACAGTGGGGAGTAGTCACCCACCCCGGTTTGGGATCAGAGATCACCAAGGCTTGTGGGCCTGGGAGGAACTTGGCTGGATCCAGGGGGAGTGCATGATCTCATTTCCTCCTACAGGAGCATTCTAGTCAGGGTGGGGAGAAGGAGCCATCGGAGCTGTAGATTTGACCTCCCAAGTTGGAGACTAGACTCCGCTGACTAAGTACCCTTTTCCGGAAGAGCCAGTAGAGGTGCTCTGCCCAGCCCAGACTCATTCTGCGCCGTCCCTCTTCCAGAAGGGGGCTGTCAGGAGCGTGGCGGGGGACTTGCTGACTACTGACTTTGGCGTCAGGAAATGAGCTCAGCCAGTCCCACACACTGCTATTGAAGAACAGGTCTGGTTGGGCCAGGATTCCTGCTGTTCCTCTTAGTGCTTCAGGAGGAAGCCTTCTCCTCCCCACCCCCATACATCCTCAGTGCATCTTTCTCCTGAGGCCCCACCTGTGCCCCTGATCACTGTAGGAGCTATGTAGGATCACTGTGGAGCCATGCCAGGTTCTTGGTTGGAGTGGAGGCTCTCCATCACTGCCTACTCAGACTAGAGCCCTGGTCAGTGTCCCCATCATTGCTGGCTCTGTCTGTACTCTGCTCCCATCCCACTCAAGTTACTCTTCTGCTGGTCCTGGCCCTGCCACTTCTGCCTGAGCTGCTCTGCTGAGCTCCTCCATGGCCGTCCCCCATCCTACAGGAGGCTTGCACCAAGGCTCGGGCCTGGCTGAGGAGCCTGGATCATGAGGACACAACACCAAGCACTGTCCCTGATAGGCACCAACCTGTACCTGTCTTGGTGTGACCCAGCCAAGGAGGCTTTGCACAGTCACCATAGGAGATGCCCCTTCCACAGGAGGTCATTTCCCTCCCTGTGCCTGGTCCTGCTGCCGTCCATGTTCAGTGACTGATGGGCCAGCTGTGCTGTGCCCTCTGACCCCCACCCCCATCCCCATCCTTCCACCCTGCGATGACTGGCTTAGGGGTTCATTCCCCCATGCCCAACTCTCCAAGAGGAACTCGTGGCCTCCATCATGTGACACGTGTAGCAAACATGCTCAGCATGTGGGACAGTTCCAGCTACCCCATAGCTTGTCCTCTCAGTGACCCTGTGGGCATCCAGTTACTTCCCTCATCTCACAAATTGGGAAACCAAGGTGCAGAAGGTTTGGCTGCATGCCTAAAGTCAGTGGGTCCTGACCTCTGCACTGTGAATGGACGGGCCCCGCCGACTTCTGTCCTGGGACATGGCCTTGGGCCCCGTTTTGCAGATGGAGGGAGGAGCAGAGACCCGAGGAGCTGGGCACGGCCACAGCTGGCTGGAGGCAGAGTCAGGTCCTTTGCACATGCCAAGGCCTTCCACGGATTTGCCCTGGGAGTGGAGGGGTGAGGGCTTCCTGGCGGAGCAGGACTGTGAGTTGTGGAGGTGTCAGCAGCATCTGCCCGGTGGGACCCCCCGTAGGAAAAGTCTTTCTGTCCCATTGGATCCTGGCCTTGCTGTCCTGGTGGACTCTGCACATGTCAGGCCCTGCACAGGCCCAGGAGTGAGTGACAAAGATGTCCCAGCAGAAGTCATGTCGGTTGCCATCTCCCCTGTCCTGGCTAGGAGCCAGGAAAAGGCTCTTTTCCTGCTACGGTGGCATCTGGGCCACCAGGAGCTTCTGGAAGAAAGCAAGGTGTTTGGCCGCAAAGTGAGGTGGTGGGTATTGGGTCAGGAGCAGCAGCCCCATGCTCCAGTGTGGAGTGGACAGGCTTGGACAGAAGGACACCTGGCTCCAGAGCCAGGGCATGGGGTTGTCACATGGGCAGACAACCCAGAGGTTGCTAATCATCCAAATTCCTCGCTTACTAATTCTGCTTTCCACCCAGCCCTGGTATACAGCTCCGCCTGGTTTTCTACCGCTTTACAGCAAGGACAGCCTTTCCACTGTTTCTTATTCCCTCCTAAGGCCTTACTGGGAGCACTTCTAACTAACATTCATACCTCTTCTAGTGTTATTTTGTGATGGTATATGCATTCCCTAAGGCAACTGAAGATTTCTCTGTGACTCTTCTCTGAGCCTCACCAGAGTCACCTGAAACAATTACATTTCTACCAATAGTCTCAAGGCAGTCTGGCCTTTTCCTGTCCTCCTCAAAGCTCTTTCAGCTTCTGGCCATCCCCACCTCCACGGCCACTTCCACATATTCAGGTATTTGTTACAGCAATGTCTTTTTCCTGGTATTAAACCTATATTTGTATATTTGTTTTTTCGGGCCACCATAATAGATTGCCACAAACTACTGGCTTAAAACCACAGAATTTTATTCTCTAAGATTTTCTGTATCTGAAATGAAGGTGCTGGCAGGACCATGTTCCATGTGGAGCCTCTCCAGCTTTTGGGTGCCGGCAACCCTCCGTGTTCCTTGTCTTGTGTTCACATTGCTCCGGTCTCTGCCTCTGTCTTCACCTTCTCCCTGTGCAGGCTCCACAACTCTGACTGGGCTGGGGCATCCCTCCCACCTCCACCCTGGCCTTACATGGGGCCACAGGCCTTTCCTGGGGCTTGGGCTATGGCCTCCTGGCTAAACATCTTGCCCTTTCCTCTGAGGGAAAATACTGACCAGCTTTGGAGCGCTCCTGTGCTGGGCGGTGCTCCCTCCCTGTGCCTTAGCTCCAGCTGCGCCGTGATGGGGCTTCTGCAACATGGGGTACTGGCTGCTCTGCATTCCAGACTCCCAGACCTGACTTCAGTACAACACCCCTCCTCACCTACTCGGCCTCCCTCAGCAGCAGCTGACACCAGTTGGCAATGTGTGTGCTGTGCGTGGGCGACTGTACACGTGCCTCAGTGAACAAGACAGAGCCTAGAGCAGCACCTAGCACACTTGGTACTCAGTAGTGAAGGAGTGGGTGATGCCCCTCGGGGCGGTTGAGCATCACGTGCAGTGCCAGTATGGAGACAGCGCCAGTGAAAGGTTTTCTGAGCCACACAGAGAGGCCACACGTTGTCCAGGTCCGTTTCTGTGAATGTCAAGAAAAGGCAAAATCCACAGACTGAAAGCAGATTGGTGGTTGCTAATTGGTGTGTGGTTTCTTTTTAGGGTGATGAAAATGTTCCGGAACAGGTAATGGTGCACAACTCTGAAGAAGCTATAACCACTGAATTGTACACTTTTAGTGGGTGAACTTCATGGTATATGAATCATATCTCAATAAAAATAACAAAGACAACTCCTGTGCAGGAAGACTGCGCAAGGGTTCAGCTCAGCAGAGGTTTCTGGTGCAGCCTGGGCATACAGGTTCTGGGGTGCAGAGGGCTTTGGCCTAGGCAATCAGGCTGGCCCGTGGTCTTATCTCTTTCTGTCTTCTTTCTGTCCACCTCAGGACCACTTGTTTTATTGAGGGGAGTTGTTAAGTTTTAAATAAAGCCCATTTACATTGTTCGTGACCAACAGCTCCCACCCGCTGCCCCTGTCTCACCATCTTACCTCCTGTGTCCTCCCATACTGAGAGTAGGCAGGTGGTCTCAGCAGGTGCATCAGGCCAGAGTGGGCTGAACCACAGCAGGTGGGGAGCAACCAGCTTGCCTTACACAAAGTGGATGCAGCAAGCATGTGTTCTTATATTGCAATCATTGTGTTAGGACTCTCCAGAGAAGCAGACCAATAGGGGTGTGTGTGTGTAGAGAGTGAGAGATTTATTGTACGGAATTGGCTCACTCAGTTGTGGGAGCTGGCAGATCCAAAATCTGTGGGTTGTGCCAGCTGGCTGGAGACCCAGGGAAGAACTGATGTTGCAGCTTGAGTCTGAAGGCTGTCTTTTTTTTTTTTCTCAAGGCCTTCAACTGACTGGAGGATAAGGCCCACCCACATTATGGCACGTGATCTGCTTTACTCAGTGGGTCTACTAATTTAAATGTTAATCTCATCTGAAAGATACCTGAATGGCGACATCTAGACTGGTGTTTGACCAAATATCTGGATGCCAGGACCTAGACAAGTTGACACTAAAATTAACCATAACAGTCAGTTGGGTGGTAAACAAGGGAAATGGCCAGAGTCGAGGTGTATGCAGAACTTTGTTAGGAAGCAAGTAAGTATATGTTTCCTCCCATTGCCACTCACATTGTTATTTTGTTTATTTTTGCCTAATAGGAGTTTTGCTTTCCGGGGGCCTTGCACTTCTCCAGTCAGTAACTTGGTGTCTGTTTTTTCTGGTGTTGACTCTTGGATACCTCCTTGGGTCACTTATTGAGAAGACTGCATTAGTCCATTTACTGGAGATTTTGGTAGTAAGCGTTTGTCAGGAGTGCTTGATACATATAATGACTCACTCCCCTCTCTGTTGCTTTCTTGAACTTTTTTTCTTATTGGTCCTATTTCATTTTACCAATCCAACATTGCTGTTCTGTGTGTACCTATATGGAATCTTAGTGTATGCACGGATGTGATCACAGGAAACCTCAGCACCAGCAGAGAGGCCAGTGTGCTGGGTGAGGAGGACAGGGTGAGCTATGGGGCCCAGTGGGTGATGGCGCTTCTAGCCGAGGGTCCAGGTGGGGCGGTGTTGGCGTGGGGGGGGGTGTTAGATCTTTGCAGGCATGTGGGGGAAGCTGCTTGGAGCGTTGGGAACAGGGATGTGGGGAGAGATGGAGAGTTTGTCTAGGGGATGATTCTGCCCCCATGGGACACTGGCCATGTCTGGAGGCAGTTTCAGTGGTCACAACAGGGGTGGGGGCTGCATCCAGTAGGCAGGGCTCAGGTTGCTGCTAAACATCCTACAGTATACAAGATGGCCCCAGAATGTGGGCCAAGGGACCCAGGTCCTGGCACACGGCACATAGTAGCAGCCAGTTGAGAATTCCCAACAGTCTTGATTGCACAGTTCATGCCAGGTCTACACTCGCCTCTCTCCGTGCATGATGTTTGAATCCTCAAGGCACCTCGGAGGCAAGAACTCTTTTTTTAACAACTTTATTGAGATAATTCGTATCCCTTACAACTCACCCACTTAAAGTGTACAGTCAGTGGATTTTAGTATATTTGCAGATTTATGCACCATCCCAAATCAATTCTAGAATATTACATCATTCCAAGAAGAAACCCCATTAGCAGCCACTCTCCATCCCATCTTCTCCTTGCCCCCCAGCGACCACCCATCTGCTTTCTATCTCTGTGGATTTGCCTATCCTGGACATTTCATGTAAGTGGAATCATACAATACAGTACATGACCACTAATACCTCTTCTTTTATTCATGTTGTTTTCAAGATTTATTTGTGTTACAGCATGTTTATCTCATCAGTTGGTGGACATTTGAGTTGTTTCCACCTTTGCTATTGTGAATAGTGTCTGAACATTTGTGCACAAGATTTTGGTGGACGTGTGTTTTCCTTTCTTCCGAGTGCATGCCGAGGAGGGGCATTGATGGGTCAGATGTTAACTCTGTGCTGAACTGTTCGAGTAGCTGCAGACTGTTTCCACAGCTCTGCATCACTGTACATGCTACCAGCAGCATGTGACAGAGGAACTACTTTGAACCCCATTTTACAGATGAAGAAACCAAGGGTCAGAGCAGGCTGAGATCCTGCATTGTTCACTGCCATACCTCACAGCCCAGGGCCCCAGCTCCTCGCCAGGTGGCCACATCGGGCACCATAGCAGGCCTGGGATTCCAAGTCCCAGCTGCATGGCCACTACAGTGGGCCTGGCTGCACTGAGCTCCTTCTGCCCCAGGGGTGGTGAGACCAGCTAGGGCAGGCTGCTCACACCTGCCTTCCTCCTGGCAGATCAACCAAAATGTAGAGATTCAGCGTGGCCGCCTGCGGGATGACATCAAGGAGTACAAGTTCCGGGAGGCCCGTCTGCTGCAGGACTACTCGGAGTTGGAGGAGGAGAACATCAGTCTGCAAAAGCAGGTGTCTGTGCTCAGGCAGAACCAGGCAAGTATCTGGGCTGGGCAGGTGGGACAGGTAGGTTGGCTCTGGGCCACGGCCCTGGCCTAACCCTCACTTTGCTATCTCCGTGGTCAGGAGGCGTCTCACCTTCCTTCCACACACTCAAGCTGAGGGCCGCATGCCACTGTGGACCAGGGGTGTGGCAGCAGGGCCCAGCCGCTCCAAGATCAGAAAAACAAGGCCTTTGGCTGTTTTGTTGGCTAGCAGTTGGGCTAGACAAGGTGTTCCAGCCAGCAAAGATGAAAAAAAAAAAAAAAAAAAATGGAGGTGATAAAGAACCCCAGAGTCTGGGTGTGCAGCTTCGTCTCCTCTCAGGTACTGACAGGAGACTAGAGATGTCCCTATGCCCTGTGGGACCCTAGAGCTGTCAGCGCACCCACTTCTCCCACTGTCTCAGGTTTGCCAGCCCCCTTTGACCCCCATGTGGTCCTGGACCTTGGGGTGAAGCCAGGTGGGCCTTGAACAGTGTGGAGATGTCCAAGCTGTCATATCATGCCCTCGAGTAACACCGCAATGGGTGGGATGAGTAGGATCACTTCCACCTGGGACAGGACAGGGCAGGAGGGTCACCTCTACCCAGCTGTGATAGGATGGGGACAGAAGGATCATCTCCACCTATGAGAGGACAGGGGCAGGAGGGTCACCTCCACCAGTGAGAGGACAGAGACAGGAAGGTCACCTCCACTTGTGATGGGACAAGAGGGTCACTTCCATCTGTAACAGGACACCCAGGCGGTCTTGGGCACTCAGGCCCCTCAAGACCTGACCCTACCACCTAACTCTCCAAGAACCACAGCTCTACAGGGTGGAGACTGGGGGGACCTTTATTCCAGGAACCCCAAACATCAGGGACCTGAGTATTTAAATCCTGCATAGGAAAGTGTGGGCCCATGTGTTTATGCTGACAGCAGAACCTCTGTGACTGTTACAACCAGCAGGGAGTGGATCTCCTCCCAAGAACATAGGCACAGGAGCTCCTTCTCTAGCTGCATAGCAGGCCCTCTGTGATGCTGTGCTCATCTGCAGTCACACACAAGCATCCTGAGGAGGGGGAAACCAGGCCCTGGGTGGCACGTGGTAGAGTCTGGCCCCTCCCTGGGGTTCCCCTACCCCAGGCCTTGACCCACAGAGACCCTCTTGGTCCTGCCTCTGAGTGGTTTGTTCCTTGTTTCTTGCACACATATTGCAGGATAATAAAATTTTTTTTAAGTTGCCCATAGATCCTAAGTACCCACATCAAGCATTGGTTTCTGTCTGCTCTCTCCTTGTCCACCTGCAAATACTGTTTGAACAGGCATGACCTTGCATTCTGCCTCTCTCACTCCCACTCCCACTCGGGCCTCTCTCAGTCTGGGTGGTATGTGCAGCTGAGGCACATCCCACTTCAGTGGGAGTTTTAGTTCCTTCGTCTTGAAATATGATTAGAAGTAGTGGTCATATTGCACATCTAGATACATGTTTTACATATCTTAAAATATTTAATCAACTCTTAGTGCTATTTAAGTAGTTTTAGAATTTAAAGTCAGTATACACTTGGCAACATTTTAAGTCACCTGACAAATGGGCAGTGTGGATGTGTTCTGATTTCCGTGGCATCTCTGGTGATGAGCAAGTCTCATGCTTCTGCACTGCTCATACCACGTGCACGTGTCCCAGGCGTGGGCTGACCATTTCCTGCGTGCACCTCATGCCTGTAACCCTCTCAGCATCCATGTCTTCCCAGCTGTGTAGTCAGCACAATGGTGCGTCTTCCCCATTCCTCAGGCATAGAAGAGTGTTGATCTCTCTTTCACAGGTGGAGTTTGAGGGCCTCAAGCATGAGATCAAGCGTCTGGAGGAGGAGACCGAATATCTCAACAGCCAGCTGGAGGACGCCATTCGGCTCAAGGAGATCTCGGAGCGGCAGCTGGAGGAGGCGCTGGAGACGCTGAAGACAGAGCGGGAGCAGAAGAACAGCCTGCGCAAGGAGCTGTCGCACTACATGAGCATCAATGACTCCCTCTACACCAGCCACCTGCACGTCTCCCTGGACGGCCTTAAGCTCGGTGATGACGCCGAAGCCCTGGCCAATGGCTTCGAGCACGGTGGCCTGGCCAAGCTGCCGCTGGACAACAAGACCTCCACGCCCACCAAGGACGGCCTCGCTCCACCTTCCCCCAGCCTTGTTTCTGACCTCCTCAGTGAGCTCAACATCTCTGAGATCCAGAAGCTTAAGCAGCAGCTAATGCAGGTGAGCGGGTGGGTAGCCCCACCCAACCCGGGTCTTGTCACAGCCCCGGGCCTTGGGCCCACGTGCACCATTCCCACCTCCACTCCTGTCCCCCATGGTGTTGGCCAGACCTGCTGGTCACCAGGACAGCGCTTTCCTGACACTTTGTCAATGCTATGCACCTTCTTTTACTTACATTTCTTTTACATAGGTAATTCTGTATTGTTAACCTAAGTGGAATTGCAGCATTATAGGTGGAAGGTGCCCAGAGAATTAGGTTTCTGGTTACAAGTTTGGGCACCACCAGAGGTTTTCTTATGTCCGTCTGAGGTCCCTGCGTGTAGTTTCCCATGCTGTGTCCTGTAGACACGTCACGTCAGGGTTTCCTGCCCCGACTGAGCAGAATCCCAGGGTCTGCACCACAGCCCCTTGGTTCGCTGCGTGTCTCTGAGGAGGGACTCACCCAACCCCGCAAGCATCTGGTCAGGGGGAAGAGCCATCATAGCCCCACACGTGACACCTCCACCCGAATTTATCACAGAGAGGCTAGCAGGGTGATGGTCATGGCATGGATGGAGTCACTACTGGGACTGTCCAGGGGTCCTCTGAGCTCAAGTACTCCTGTGGGCTGTTGACGGGCCCTTTCTGTGCCTTCGCAGATGGAGCGGGAGAAGGTGGGCCTGCTGGCAACGCTGCAGGACACACAGAAGCAGCTGGAGCAGGCCCGAGGGGCCCTGTCGGAGCAGCAGGAGGAGGTGAGCCGCCTCACAGAGAACCTGAGTGCTCTGCGGCGCCTGCAGGCCAGCAAGGAGCGGCGGACGGCCCTGGACAGTGAGAAGGAGCGAGACAGCCATGAGGATGGTGACTACTATGAGGTGGACATCAATGGGCCTGAGATCCTGGCCTGCAAGTACCGTGTGGCCCTGGCAGAGGCTGGGGAGCTTCGGGAGCAGCTGAAGGCCCTGTGCAGTGCACACGAGGCCAGCGAGGCCCAGCACACCGAGGAGAAGGGCCGGCATGAGGCCGAAAGCCAGGCGCTCACTGAGAAGGTCTGCCTGTTGGAGAAGGCCAGCCGCCAGGACCGCGAGCTCCTGTCCCGGCTGCAGATGGAGCTGAAGAAGGTGAGCGACGTCGCAGGCGAGACACAAGGCAGCCTGAGCGTGGCCCAGGACGAGCTGGTGACCTTCAGTGAGGAGCTGGCCAACCTCTACCACCACGTGTGCATGTGCAACAACGAGACGCCCACCCGTGTGGTGCTGGACTACTACCGAGAGGGCCCGGCTGGCGCCGGCAGCTGCAGCCCCGAGGCCCGCGGGCGTCGCTCACCTGTCCTGCCCAAGGGGCCGCCTGCCGCAGAGGGTAGGGCCAGGGACAGCAGCCCCTCACCTGGCTCCTCACTGCCCTCGCCCCTGAGTGACCCACGCCGGGAGCCCATGAACATCTACAACCTGATCGCCATCATCCGTGACCAGATCAGGCACCTGCAGGCAGCCGTGGACCGCACCACAGAGCTGTCGCGGCAGCGCCTGGCCTCACAGGAGCTGGGCCCAGCTGCGGACAAGGACCGGGAGGCACTCATGGAGGAGATCCTGAAGCTGAAGTCGCTGCTCAGCACCAAGCGGGAGCAGATCACCACGCTGCGCACGGTGCTCAAGGCCAACAAGCAGGTGTGCATGGCGCTCGGGTCCAGCAGGGGTGGGCACGTGGGCGGGGGGTTTCTCACCCTCCCTGGCCTCCTGTCCCGTGCTGTTCCTGCTACTGAAGGAAGGATGTGAGAAAACCTCACCTCAATGCTGTGGGGAGGGGCTGAGGCCTTTGAGAGGCCCCAGGGCTGGCTGGGGTCTTGGTCTGTGGCACTGAGGCAGCAGACCCCTCCTGACGCCCCTCACCTGCCCGTCTTCTGCATCTCTGACCCCCCAGACGGCAGAGGTGGCCCTCGCCAACCTAAAGAGCAAGTACGAGAACGAGAAGGCCATGGTGACCGAGACCATGATGAAGCTGCGCAATGAGCTCAAGGCCCTCAAGGAGGACGCGGCCACCTTCTCCTCACTGCGTGCCATGTTCGCCACCAGGTAACGCTTACTGTTCCTTTCGCTGCTCAGCAGCCCAGGAGCCTGGCCCTGTGGGTAATTCCATTTATGCTGTGTGAAAACCCAGGGGCCCAGTTTTGTTTCCACTTTACACCTAGGATGAGAAAGTTGGAAGCAGAAAGCTAAAAGAGTAGGTCTTATGGCCAGGCTGGAGACATGAGCTTCAAAGGAGAAATGGGCAAGTGGGCAAGCCAGTGATAACAAATGAGTTTGCCCCCAGAACTTGGTGGGAAGTTCGTGTATTTAGAAGGAAGGTTCCCCTCCCAGCAGGGGCGGGGTCCCAGTGCTGCCCCTCTGACCCTACCAGTTAGAGTTTGTGGGGGTGGCGGGCAGTGTCTTTCTTTAGGCCAGTCCTGTGGTCAGGAAGCCGGGCAGGTGCAGAGCTGGAGGCTGCTTTTGGGGCCCGCTTCTGGGTGTTTCCCTATTCAGAGAGGCATGGTGCCATCTGCTGGCCAGTGTCAGTCAGGGTTGGGAGGCTGAGGCTCTGGGTTAAACAGGGTTGAAACTGAGCTCAGGACCTACTTTGCCTTGTGCCAGGGTGCTGGGCACTCCCTGCATTTCAACGATGTGGGAGGAGGGGGCAAAGACAAAGAAAGAAGCTTCCAGGCCTCTCTGGAAGCTTTCTTTCCTCCTGAGCAAAGTGCTTGGGAAAGATCTCACAGTTAGTCCTCAGCACATAGTATGTTGACCCTTGCTTCCTCAACTTGTTTTATTTAAAAGCCTGACTTCTCAGATGGTGCCAAGATCACAAACCTCGGGGCAAGGGTTAAAACTTGCTGATGGTCCTTGGCCTTGGTGGATGGGCGTGTAGGGTGGGTGTGCCCACCATCCCCTTCACCCAGGCCGCACTCCCTCCCTCAGGGACAGACCCAGGGTGGGCATTTCTCTCCCAGCTCCTTACCTAGGTGGGGAGCATGTGTCACAGCTCAGCAGATACTAAAATAGGGCTGTTTATGACATCCACATGTGCTTTTCCCAGGCTCTGGTTAGCCATTTGTTCTAGACTTACTAAGCACCTACTGTGTGCCTGGGCTATTCCGGGAACAAGCCAATTCCTGCCCTCGGGTTTATCCCCACATCCTGAGAGCCAGGTGATATCACACCTCCAGCCCGCTGCCCCTGAGCCACCTGGAGGCCTTGAAGGGCAGCCACCACCTCCTTTAGTGAAAACTGGCTTCAGAGAGCCCCTCCCAGAGAAAGCCAAACTTCAGAGGGGCACATCCTCTTCGTTTCTAGCCCAGTGAGCAGATGGGGTCTGCTCACCTTCTGGAGCCCTCAGTATGGGAGCCGTGATCACACACGCTGCTGGCTCTCCCAGGTCCTTCAGCCACGCTCTCGCCTCTCGCGTCCCCGCAGGTGTGACGAGTACATCACACAGTTGGATGAGATGCAGCGGCAGCTGGCAGCTGCTGAGGACGAGAAGAAGACACTCAACTCGCTGCTGCGCATGGCCATCCAGCAGAAGCTGGCGCTGACCCAGCGGCTGGAGCTGCTTGAGCTGGACCATGAGCAGACCCGGCGAAGCCGTGCCAAGGCCACCCCCAAGGCCAAGCCTGGCACCCCGAGCGTAAGTCACACCTGCGCCTGCGCTAGTGACAGGGCTGAGGGTGCTGGGCTTGCTGCCCAGGTGCTCTGTGGCGAGAAATATAACGTTTACTGCGATTAGGGCCGCAAGGGTACACGCTGCAGCTAACCTGCCGCATATCACCTGTCCGCTTCACCTCAACTAACCTGGCAGCAGCGGGACCATGGTGCTGGGCTGGTCTTAACTGTGACTAATGCACAGAGGGAAGAGTTTGTCAGAGGCAGCCTGCTGCTCCACCTGGATTCTGCAAGCTTTGTGTCTGTTTCTCACCCCTCGGGACCACCCCTCACAGCAGCTGCTCTCTTGGAGGGGTGGTCAAGGTGGGGTTGGAGCCACGTGTCCTTGCAAAAATGTGGCTTCCCAGGGCCCGGGTGCCATTGGCTTCCACTGGGAGGGGCAGAACTTGCATTGAAACTTGCATGTTCCCTGCATGTGTCTAATGCAGTTGTACTGCCCCGGCACCCAGAAACCAGTGTTAGAGGTTCCAGCCTGAATCCCAGGTGCAGCCTTGGAGGACACTCTGTGCTTGGTACAGATTACGGAGAGAATTATTTTGTAGTTTGTGCAGCATCTCGTTACAGTTCATATTTGGGACAGAATTACAGAATTCCTTCCCCTAAACCCAGAGGAAGAGCAGCGCTGTGGCCCATTTCCTCCAGCCCAGACGTACACGTGCACTGGGCACCGGTCATGCTCAAGAGGCACAGGCATACCTAGCCACACCCCAGGCCAGAGCTCAGCAGCCTCAGTTTCTCTTTCTGAGATTTGTACGCTTGTCTGGTGGCCTGCAAGGTGACAAATCATCAGGCCAAGGCTTGGGTTTTTTCCAATGAGAAAAACTTCCCAAGTGCCTGGCCAGACCTCTGTCCTCACAAGAAGCCCATTCTTTTGTACTTAGAGTGTCCCCAGCTTCCAGTTAGATTTTTTCACTCTCTGCCCATTATCAGGCCTTCCTCTCAGGGAGCTTCAGACTACAAGAAACAGGGCTGTGGAAATCCCCAACCTGAGCTTGAGTTACCAGCGGGCCAGGCTGAAATGAGGGACTGGGTCCCACAGCTATTAACTGAAGCCCGGCCTGGTGTGGGAAGGGAACCTTGAATGGACCCAGGGCTAGTTTCAGGATTCACGGTAGGAGGAATATGGTGCTTGATCATCAGTGCAATTCCAGAGGTGGTGACAGGCAGGAAAGGCAGCCATAGTACTCCCCCATGCTCAGAAGCTGCACCCACACCAAGAGCTTTGGCAGCCGAACTTCTGTCAGTGTTTCTCTCCATGTCATCCATGGGGCCCACCAGCCATGAAGCTGCAGTCTCCCTGAATAGCTCTTTGCCTCCTCTCTCTGAGGCCCAGAGGGGGAATTTTCATTGTCCCTGCACACAGCTATCTACCCCCATTCCACTCTTTCCCTTAGTTCCCAAGCATGTCTCAATTCCCACCAGATGCCAGGTGCTACCCAGACCAACTTGGGTTTGGCAAACTGCGGAGTGAAAATATACAGGATGGACCATACCTGTCCCTTCTGTGTGCCTATACCCAGCTCCAGGCTGTTTTGCAGATGGGATGTCAGGTCTTGGATTCCCCTCCCACTTGAGAAGATGTCAGGCCATCTCCCCTCCGCAAGCAGGACTTCCAGGGGCATGGCTGCCTGCTGGCGCCGCATACTGCTTCTGCCTCCTTGCCAAGCCTGGCACACAGCTTCTCTCCATACTTGTCAAGTAAAGGGTCTTCATGAGGTACTCGGGGCCAGCGGCGCCCCCTAACATGTGCAGGTCTTCTCTGCTGCCAACTAACACACCCATGCCCTCACAGCTCGGTGAGAGCTTTAGTTGTCTGACGGGTGACCGGTTCTAACGTTTTCTTGTTTTCTCCCATTTTCAGCTGTAGAGTAGCTGCTGGGAGGACTCGGCCGCCGGCCCTGTCACACTGCAGCCCCCTCCCCTCCTCTCCCATGGGCCCACGCAGAGGAAGGAAGGGCAGCCTAAAAGTCCACTTAGAAACGTTTTTGGATATGCTACTGCAATTCTTTTCAAAATAGCATTCCCCAAGTTTTTAATGGCAGAGGAAATAAAAGCTTTAATGTTGAGATTGCCACCAGCTGCTGCTTGGAAAGGCCTTTGTACAGGCGCTGAAGAACCTGCTTGGACAGCGACCACCAGGCTTGCTTAGGAACCCTCTAGAAACACTCACCACTGGGGTCTCCCTATTACAGATACTCCTTTTTTACCCAATCCACCTGTGCACTTTTGATATTTTGATATTATATTTGCTTCCTTCATCCCTGGCGTAGAGACCGTCTCAGATGCCGTAGTCTGTCTCGTGGTCCTGTAGCTCCCAACGGTGTGTTGATCTGATATCAGCACATGGCACAGATGTGTCCTCCTAGCGTGTAGCTCTAGACTGTTTAGGTGAAGGCTTCAACTTGGTAAGGAGCCCGGCTAAATGTATCCACGCTGTGGTTCAGCAGCCTTTTAATTATACGGCATTGTGGTTCATGTTTGAAATTACAGATTTTAAATGCCATGTTCATTAAGAAATCCAGGGTATTCGGATTCTGGGGTTTTTCATATTGTATTATTATTATTCTTAGGAATAGTTCAATGTAACAAGAAGAAAACTTGACCTTTGCTCTGGTTAAACAGTAAAAGGCACTTGAAAACAAAAAGATAAATTATTGAATGAGTAGTATTACCTACAAATTCCAGAGTTTTCTGGGTTTTAGGACATTGTGAAGCATGACTGATTAACAGAATTTTATACAACTGTACCAGTGAAATTCCAAATTGGAATTGTTTTGTTACTCTGGTTGTTGTGCCAAATTGTGGTACACTTAGAAAATTCTACAGTCGTCGATTTTTAGGGTGTTATATTTCAACGCCTTTTTGTTAGCAATCATTGCCAGCAGTGCCTTCATCAGTTTAGGGAGGTGTCCCAGCATAGTTTATTCTCTAAAATGGACAGTGAAGAGCTAGTTGGGAATGTTGAAGGCCAGTGTGGACCAATCAGTGTGAACAGGTGCACACCTTCTAACCTGACCCTGGGCATCTTCATTGAGGGAAAGAAAACAGCAATTGTGCAAAATTCTGTTAGTCAGTGATTCTTTACTGTGCAGATCCTTGCAAATTCAGGGGCTGAGAAAACGAAAGTGAACACAAACCTTGAGTGTGCTTTGGGAACCAAATGGACTTTATGGGACAAGCTAAGCAAGCTATGTGAACAACACGCCACGTTTGTGAAGAGTGGGGCGGGTGGCAGGGGAGCCGGCACCGCCGGCCTCGTGCATTGGGGTGAGGGCTAGCCATAGTATTCTTTGCAAATGTGAGAGAGAGACATTATATATCCTCTTGCTTGGTGTAACTAATCACTGTTAATTTCAGGAAACAGAAGTCACTAAAGCTCCTTAGCAAACCAGACCTGTGTCCTGTCCTGATTTGCTGAGTGAGGTTGTGCAAGTGGTCAAATTGGTACTCGAGGAGGAGGAAGAAGAAAAAGTGTCCTCTCTCCTCCAAAATACAGGACAAATTATAATAATATAAGTAGCAAGAATAGAAGAATTCTGTTTCCTGGAATAAGCATTTTTATTCCTAGTTGTAGGGACCCCTATTTTTACCTTCTCTTACAGTGTTGATTCATAAGAAATAATGTTACATTTACAAAAACTTCATCTGTACGGGGTATTTATTTGCAATGATGTCTGTGTACTGTATTTTTTCTGTGCATTACCTTAGTGTCAGAATGTTGTCTTTATTTTAAGATCATATGCATGTTCTCCTGCCAAGGAACCTTTACACAGACCCAAACAAACAAAAATGCCTTCAGATTCTGAGAAAATGAGGCACAGCATGGAAAAGGAATAGGAAGGAGAAATCAGTCACAACTTGGGACACAGAAATATGGCGCAAATGTCTGTAAAGCCAGTGCACATAGGAACAGTGGGCCTGGGTAAAGGGTCACGTTGGTAGGACCAGTAAATAAAGAATAATAAAAAGACAAAGCACAAGACTTGTTCTCTGCGGCTGCTCTGACCCCCTGCTCCAGATGACTGTGGGTCCAGCAATGCACTATAATTCCAGCACCTAAAACAAGAAAACCAGCCTATCATTAACCCTGGTGGTGGAAACTGGAAGCAACCTGGGGCCCATCTCAGGAGGCATGGGGGGAAGGGGAGACAGGGGACGCCTCCCGTGACGGGCGTCAGGTGTCATGAGCACCCAGCAGCGTGGCAGTGAGAGCACATTGCCTTTGCATTGTACTGACCAGGAAACAGAGATTTGCATGACGAGGGATCCTTTGCCCTCCAAACTCTTGCTCTTTGTACCCAGGAATGAGTAGGTGCAGAGGCAACAAGAGTTACTTGTTTGTCAACACAAAACCATGTTCACCTGCAGGAATGTGTTCAAGGCACGCTGAGCCCGTCCCAGTGATTGCTTGTGAGTGTGAGCATAGGGTACAAATCATGTCTGAGGGAATAGGAAGTCTTAGGGACAGTTTGCCACCTCTCCTTCTGATGGTCTCAGTCAGGCCTGAGTGATTTCACCCAAATCTCAGGGCTTCCCTTGGGGAGGCTGTCTGAGGTCAGGATCCTGCCACCCTGGCATCTCCCCAGGACCCCTCCCTCCACCTGGAGTCTCCCTTGGCTTCATGGTCACTGAGAGGCCCCTCCTTCTGACGATCCCCACCCATCGCACTTTAGTAGCGTGGACCCATGTTCAGTTTGAAACTTTCTTTCCAAAGAGAATTGTTTTTCTAACTCAGGAGCTAGAAGGAGTCTTCTTTCCCTACTGGCCTGTCATCCCAACAGACCCCTGGAAGAGGTTGGGAAGAGAGCCTGCGACAGATCTGGAGGAGACCCCCAGGAGGAGGGGGCGTTGGCAGTGAGCTGAGCAGGGCAGGCTCTTTTTCAGGTGGGGATACCACCCGGCCCTTGGCCCAGTCCTGCTTTTTGGGTTGTTTGATTTGCACAAGCACATATGCTGAGGCCTTCCCTACCCCTCAGTGTGCTTCAGGTCCTTGAACATGTGCTTCTTCAGGAGTGGCAGGCTCCTGAGTGAGTGGGGTCCTGGGGAGCCTGTGGGAGGGGGCGGTTGGAGCTGAAAGGCTTTCCACTCAGTCTTCCTTTCCGAGAGGGAATGTCCCCATTCCTGCCACCTCCTCCATCTCCCTGCAGTGGTTTTCACCCCCACACACCCAAGCAGGTTACCAGAGCTGGAAACAACAGCGCCAGCTTGGAGACACTGCCTTCTGCCTTTGGGAGCTTCCTAGGAAAACAGATATGCCTTCGGTCTGACATCACCTGGTGTGGAATTTTGGCAGGGATCAGATGCCATCAGGTTTGCCTCTGTGTTCACCATTCATTTGTGCCCAGACAGAGCTGGAAGAGTGATGTGTTATCATTTTGTCAGATTTCTTGTGGGAAAGCACACTGGGTCTTGTGAGTTCACCTCAGTCATCCATGAACTTGCCTTGGTAAGCCTAGGTCCCTGGAGCGGAGGCTCCCTCCTCCCCGCCACCCACCCCCCCCACACACACAGAGCTTCTCCTAAGCAAATGGCAATGCCACAGTACCTTACCCACGGAAAAGGCCTCCCTGCCTGGATAGTATGAGCACACCCCCTCGTGGGCCTCCATGAGAACAATAGGAATCAGTGGTCACACACACACACCAGGATCCATTTTGTTCTCTTAAGCAATCAAGATTTGTTTTATTTACCCTAAAGTGTTTGTGAAGTATAGCACACATACATAGGAGTGCAAGCAAGTGTCCACTGGCTGTATATTTGCAAAATGGACACACTCTGCAGCCACCATCCAGATGAGAAAGCAAATGAAGGCAGGCAGCCCCCCAAAGCCCTCATGCTTTCTGCACCCACTCCCTTTCAGGGATAACTCCCTGAGTCTGTCAGTTCAGGCCACTTGTGCCTTTTTCTGTACTTTATATAAATGGAAGCATACAGTAGAGACCCAGACCTATAATAGATTTGCTTACCAAACTGCATTGATTTCTCACACCATCATCGAACTATGGGTGTCTCACTTTTGGTTCAAAGACATAAATCAATTGAATGTAAAATAACGGGAAAAGATATTCCATGCAAACAGTATCCAAAAGAGAACAGGAGTCACTCTACTAATATTAGACAAAATAGACTAATTGAGACAAAAATTGTTACAAGAGACAAAGAGGAACATTATATAATGATAAAAAAGTCAATTCACCAATAAGATATAACAATTATAAACATATGCAACAGACAACCGAGCCCCCAAATACAGTGATAATACAAATCACTGAATGCAAAAGAGTAGACAAATAGATCAATGGAACAGATTAAAAAATGGTACTGGAACACCTGGACATCCACATGCAAAAAATTAATCTAGACTCAGACCTTAAACCCTTCACAAAAATTAACTAAAATGGATTGTAGACTTATACGTAAAACTCAAAATTGTAAAACTTCTAGAAGATAACATAGGAGAAAATCTAGATGACCTTGGGTTTGGCTTTTTAGATACAACACCAAAGGCATGATCCATGAAAGAAATAATTGATAAGCTAGGCTTCATTGCAATTAAAAACTTCTCCTCTGCAAAAGACATTGTCAAGAGAATGAGAAGACGGCTGTCTTCTGGAAAGAAACTATTTGCAAAAAACATAAACGTTTTATTTTGGATAAAATAAAAGGGAATATTCTTACACTGTTGATGAGAATGTAAATTGCTGCAGCCACTATAGAAAACAGTTTGGAGGTTCCTTTAAAAACTAAATATAGAGTTACCATATGAACCAGCAATCCCACTCCTAGGCATATATCTGGAAAAGACAAAACTCTAATTTGAAAAGATACATGCATCCCAGTGTTCATAGAAGGACTACAGTAGCCAAGACATGGAAGCAGCCTAAGTGTTCATCAACAGATGAATGGATAAAGAAGATGTGATGTATATATATACAATGGACTATTACTCACTATAAAAAAGAATGAAATAATGCCATTTGCAGCAACATGGATGGACCTAGAGATTATCATACTAAGTAAAGTAAGTCAGAGAAAGACAAATATTGTATCACTTATATGTGGAATCTAAAAATTAGTATAAGTAAACTTATTTACAAAACAGAAACAGACAGACATAGAAAACAAGCTTATGGTTACCAAAGGGATAGAGGAGTGTGTGTGTGTGTGTGAGAGTGTGTGTGTGTGTGTGTGTATGTGTATTCTAATCACTTTGCTGTAAATCTGAAACTAACATGATACTGTAGGTCAGCTATACTTCAATAAAAATAAATTCAAAACAATTTCAGAATACCTTAATACTGTAATGGTAGTGTGTAAATCACTTAACTCTAGTATAAAAGCTGAAAGACAAAATTTAGCCACAGTAATTTGTTAATGGTACACAATATAAAAATATGTAAATTGTGATATCAAAAACATAAAATGGGTGTAAAGCGGTACAGTTTTTGTATGTGATCAAAGTTAAATTGTTATCAATTAAAAATAACTATGTTTTATGTAAGTCTCATGGAAACCACAAAGCAAAAACCTATAGTAGATACACAAAAGATAAAGAGGAATCAAAGCACAACATTACAGACATTATCAAATCACAAATGAAAATAGGAAGAAAGGAACACAGGAATTACAAAACAATCAGAAAACATTTAGCAACATGGAAATAGTAAGTCCTTACCTATTAATAATTACTAAGTGTAAATGGATTAAGTTTTTTAATCAAAAGATACAGAGAGGATGACTGGGTTAAAATTGAAGGGGAAAAAAAAAGACCCAACACCCTACAAGATCCTGCCTATAATCAGTCCAGCTTTAATGACAGTTGTAGGCTGAAAGCAAAGGTATGGAAAAAGATATTCTACGCAAATGGAAACCAAAAGAGAGCAGGGGTAGATATACTTCTAGCGGACAATATAGACTTTAAGTTAAAAAATGTGACAAGAGACAAGGTCATTAAATAATAAAATAATGATAAAGGGGTCATTAAGAAGCTATAACAATTGTAAATATGTATGCACCCAACATTGCAGCATCTAAATATATAAAGCAAATATTAACATGTGAAGGGAGAAATTGATAGCAATGCAATAATAATAGGAGACCTTAATATCCCACTTTCAACTATAGGGCATCCAGACAGGAAATCAATAAGGAACCATTGGACTTGAACTGCACTTTAGACCAAATGGACTTAACAAATATATATATGAAACATTCCATCCAACAACAGAAGATATACGTTCTTCTTAAACACACATGGAACATTCTCCAGAATATGTCATACATTTGGTTACAAAACATATCTTAACAAATTTAGGAAAACTGAAATCTGTTATAACAAGTATCACTTCTGACTGTAATGGTATGAAACTGGAAATGATTGACAGGAAATTTCACACACACAAAAAGGGAAATTAACACACACCTGAACAACCAATGGGTCAAAGAAGAAATCAGAAGGAACATCAAAAAGTGTCTTGAAACAAATGGGGAAAAAAGTACCAAACTTATGGGATGCAGAAAAAGCAGTTCTGAGTAGGAAGTTTGTAGTGATAAGTGTGTACATTAAATAAACAACCTAGGACTTCCATGGTGGTCCAGTGGGTCAGACTCTGTGCTCTCAATGCAGGGGGCCTGGGTTGGATCCCTGGTTGGGGAACTAGATCCTGCATGCATGCTGCAACTAAGAAGTCTACATGCTGCAACTAAAACCCAGTGTGGCCTAAATAAATAAATACTAAAAAAAAAAAAAAAAAAAAAAAAAACCTAACCTTACATGTCAAGGAACTAGAAAAAGAAGAATAAAGCCCAGCATTAACAGAAGGAAGGAAATAGCAATTAGAAGAGTAAAAATAAATGAAATGGAGATTAGAAAACAATAGAAAAGGTGAATGAAACCAAGAGCTGTTTTCTGAAAAAATAAAATTGACAAACCTTTATCACTTTGGCAAAACTTACTGTAAAAAGAGAGAAGATGCAAACAAAGTCAGGAATGAAAGAGGAGGCATTACAACTGATACCACAGAAGTACAAGAATCATAAAATACTACTATGAACAATTATATGCCAACAAATTGGATAACCTAGAAGACAGATATAAATTTCTAGAAACACAACCTACCAAGACTGAATTGTGAAGAAATATAAAATCTGAACAAACCAGTAACAAATAAGGAGATTGAATCATAATGAAAAACACCCCAACAAAGAAAGGTTCTGTACCTGAGGTTTCACTGGTGAATTCTATCAAACCTGTCAAGAATTAATACCAATCTGTCTCGAGCTCTTTCAAAAAATTGAAGAGAAGGGAACACTCCCTAACTCATTCTATAAAGCCAGCATTACACTGATACCAAAGCCCAACAGGGACACTATAAAAGAAAATTACAAGCAAATACCTCTGATGAACATAGATGCAAAAATCCTCAACAAAATCCTAGCAAACCAAATTCAACAGCACATTAAAAGTTCATCAAGTTGAAATGGGATTTATCCCTGGGATGCAAGAACAGCTCAACTTACATAATCAATAAATGTAATATACCACATTAACAGAATGAAGGAAAACACATGATCATCTCAATTGAGGCAGAAAAAGGGACTTCCCTGGTGGTCCAGTGGTTAAGACTCTGCGCTTCCACTGCAGGGGACGTGGGTTCAATCCCTGGTTGGGGAGCTAAGATCCCACATGCTGCACAGCATGGCCAAAAAATAAATTAAAAAATAAAGATAGAGGCAGAAAAGGCATTTGACAAAATTCAGTATCCTTTCACAATAAAAATAACCAGCTAGGAACAGGAGGAAACTACCTCACCATAATAAAAGCCACATATGAAAAAGCTACAGCAAATATCATACTCAGTGGTGTAAGACTTGAAAGATTTTCCTCTAAGAGCAGGAACTAGGCAAGGATGCCCACTTTTACCACTTCTATTCAACAGAATTGGAAGTTCTAGCCAGAGTAATTAGGCAAGAAAAAAATAAAACATAAAAGTCATCCAAATTGGAAAGGATGGATTAAAATGTTTTCTGTTTGCAGATGATATAATCTCATATGTAAAAAAACTGAAACGTTTGCACAGAAAATACTGTTATAATTAATAAATGAATTCAGCAAAGTAGAAGACTACAAAGTCAATACACAAAAATCAGTTTTGTTTCTATACACTAACAATGAATAATCTGAAAAGGAAATTGAGAAAGCAATCCCATTTACAATAGCATCAAAAATAATAAATACTTAGGAATAAATTTAACCAAGGAGGTGAAAGACCTGTACACTGAAAATTATAAATCACTGATGAAAGAACTTGAAGAAGGCACAAAAAAATGGAAGGAAAATCCTGTGTTTACGACTGCAGTAATTATTATTAAAGTATCCATACTACCCAAAGCAACCTATAGATTCAGTGAAATCTCTTACAAAAATTCTAATCCATTTTTCACTGAAAAAAAAATCCTAAAATTTGTATTGAACCACAATAGACCTTGTGTACCCAAAGCATTTTTGAGAAAGAAGAACAAAGCTGGAGGACTAACACTTCCTAATTACAAAGATATAATAAAATAATATCATACTGGGACTTCCCTGGCAGTTCAGTGGTTGAGACTCCACGCTTCCACTGTGGTGGGGCACAGGTTCAATCCCTGGTCAGGGAACTAAGATCCCGCATGCCACATGGTGCAGCCAAAAAAATAAAAAAAGAAAAAGAAAAAGAAAACAATATGATACTGTCATAAAAAGACACACTGACCAGAGGAACTCTGTTCTATTAGAAAGTCCATAAACCCACACATATATCGTCAACTAACCTTCAACAAGGGCGCCACGAACACACAATGGGGAAACGATAGTCTCTTCAATAAATGGTGTTGGGGAAACTGGATACTCACTACAAAAGAATGAAACAGGACACATATCTTTCATTATTTGAAAAAATCAACTTGAGAGGGATTAAAGACTTAAATGTAAGTAAGTCCTGAAATCATAAAACCATAAAAAAAGCTCCTTGACATTCATCTTGGCAGTCATTTGTTGGATATGACACCAAAAGAACAGACAACAAAAACAAGTGGGATTACATTAAACTAAAAAGCTTCTTCACAGCAAAGGAAACAGTCAACAAAATAAAAAGGCAACCTACATAATGGGAGAAAATATTTGCAAACTATATACCTGATAAGGAGTAATATTCAAAATATGTAAGGAATTCAATGGGGAAAAAAAGTAACCTGATTAAAAAGTGGGCAAAGGACCTGAATAGACACTTTTCCAAGGAAGACATACGTATGCCATTAGGTACATGAAAAGTTGCTCAACATCACTAGTCATTAGGGAAATTCAAATCAAAACCACAATGAGATATCACCTCACACCCATTAGGATGGCTATTATAAAAAGACAACAGATAACAAGTGCTGTTGAGGATGTGGAAAAAAGGAAACCTTTGTACACTGTTGATAGGAATGTAAATTGGTACAGCCATTAGGGAAAATGGTACAAAAATTCCATAAAATTAAAAACAAAACTGCCATATGATCCAGTAATCTCTCTTCTGGGCTTTTATCCAAGGGAAACAAAATCAGTATCACATAGAGATTTGCAGTCCCGTGTTTATTACAGTATTTTTCACAATAGCCAAGATATGGAAACAAGTTAAGTGTACCTTGACAGATGAATGAAGGTAATGTGGTATATACATACAATGGAATATTATTAAGCCATAAAAAGAAGGAAAGCCTGCCATTTGCAATGACATGGATGAACCTGGCAGGCATTATACTAAGTGAAATAAGCCAGGTAGAGAAAGATAAATGCTGTGTGCTGTCATTCATATGTGGAATCTTAAAAAAAAAAAAAGTCTCATAGAAGCAAGAGTAGGATGGTGGTTGCCAGGGGCTGGGGCTGGGGAAAATGGGGAGATATTGGACAAAGGGTACAAACTTTCATTTATAAGATGAATAAATTCTGGGGATCTAATGTACAGCATGCAAATTAAATATGTAAAGCTGTATATAATTGGATCAGCATATAGTATAGATTACTATAGTTAGGAATATTGTATA
Organism: Balaenoptera musculus; assembly: GCF_009873245.2. Classification (NCBI taxonomy): domain Eukaryota; kingdom Metazoa; phylum Chordata; class Mammalia; order Artiodactyla; family Balaenopteridae; genus Balaenoptera; species Balaenoptera musculus. The sequence continues at coordinate 26,534,570 of NC_045790.1, read as the reverse complement.
TATAAAATTTGCTAAGACAGTAGATTTGAAGCTTTCTCACCACACACACACACACATACACAGGCACAAAAGGCAACTATGTGAGGTAATGGATGTGTTAATGGTAATCTTTTTACAGTATATGTATATCGAATCATTGCATTGTACACTTTAGATATATACAATTTTACTTGTCAATTATACCTCAATAAAGCTGGAAAATAAAATGACTGAAAGGGGAGAGGATAGAGGTGTAAAAGGAGCAGGGGTTTTTTAATGTTATTGCAGTTAAGATAGTATAAATTCAAATTAGAATGGTATAACTTTAAGATGTTAAATGTGATCCTCTGGTAAACGTAAAAGAAAATATCTATAGAATATACACAAAAGGAAATTAGAATGAAATTTAAAGATTTTACTACCAAAAAATCAACTAAACACAAAATAAGACAAAAACACAGAAAATGAGGATGAAAAGGTTATAGGGCATAAAAAAAAAAAAAAAACAACCCACAATGACAGAAGGAAGTCCCTCTTTAATGAGTAATTAAGTGTAAATGGATTAAACTCTCCAATCAAAAGACAGATATTGGCAGAATGGAATTTTAAAATGATCTGACTATATGCTGTCTATGAACAACTCAATTGAGATCTAAAGACACAAAAAGAAAAGGATATATGCAACAACATAGAAGGATCTTGAAGTCATTATACTAAGTAAAATAAGCCAGTTACAAAACGATAAAAATACTGTATGATTCCGCTTACATGAGGTACTTAGAGTAATCAAAATCATAGAGATAGAAAGTAGAATCGTATTGCCAGGGGTTGGGAGGAGGGGGCAAAGGGGAGTTATTGTTTAATGGGTACAAAGTTTAAGTTTTATGAGATGAAAAGAGTTCTGGGGATGGATGGTGTTGATCGTTGTAAAACATGAATGTACTTGATGCCTCTCTACTGTACACTTAAAAAAGGTTAAGATGGTAAATTTTAGGTTATGTGTATTTTACCACATTTTAAAAATTGGGGAGGGCTTCCCTGGTGGCGCAGTGTGTTGAGAATCTGCCTGCCAATGCAGGGGACACGGGTTCGAGCCCTGGTCTGGGAAGATCCCACATGCCGCGGAGCAACTAGGCCCGTGAGCCACAATTACTGAGCCTGCGCGTCTGGAGCCTGTGCTCCGCAACAAGAGAGGCCGCGACAGTGAGAGGCCCGCGCACCGCGATGAAGAGTGGCCCCCGCTTGCCGCAACTGGAGAAAGCCCTTGCACAGAAACGAAGACCCAACACAGCCATAAATAAATAAATTAATTAATTTTTTAAAAAAATTGGGGAAAAAAAGATGCTCAACATCACTAATCTTGGGAAAATGCAAATCAAAACTACAGCAAGATACCATCTCATACCCATTATGATGCCTACTATCAAAAAAAAAAGGAAAATAATGTATTGATAAGGATGTGCAGAAATTGGAACCCTTCTGCACAGTTGGTGGGAATGTAAAATGGTATAATCAATAAGAAAAACAGTATGGTGGATACTCAAAAAATTAAAAATGGAAATACCACATGATCCAGAAATTTCACTTCTGGGTGTATATACTCAGAATAATTGAAAGCAATATCTTATGAGGATATTTGTACACCAATGTTCATAGTAACATTATTCACAATAGCTAAAATGTGGAAGCAACTCATGTCCCTTGATGGATGAATGGTTATGCAAAATGTGGTGTATGCATACAATGGAATACTATTCAGCCTTAAAGGTAAGGACATTCTGACATGCTACAACATGGATGAAACTTAAGGACATTATACTAAGTGATATAAGCCAATCACAAAAAGACAAATACTGTATGATTCCACTTATGAGGTACTCAGAGGAATCAAAATCATAGAGACAGAAATAGAATGGTGGTTGCCAGGAGGCTGTGGGTTGGGAAGGATGGGGAATTCTTGTTTAGTTGGTATAGAGTTTCAGTTTTACAAGATGAAAAGAGTTCTGGAGGTGGGTGATGGTGTGGTACATAACAGTCTTAATATACTTAATACCACTGAATTGTACAATTAAAAATAGTTAAGATAGTAAATTTAATGTTATGTGTATCTTACCACAATAAACCACTTTCAGTAATTGAAAGAACAACTAGGCAGCTAATTAGAAAGGATAAAGAAGATTTGTACAACACTTATCAAGCAACTTGACCCTAGCTGACACTTATAAAACACCCAACTGTAGAGTACATATTCTTTTCAAGTATTCATGGAACATTCTTCAGCATAGTCCATATTTTGAGACACAAAACAAGTGTTATAAGGTTGAAAAAGATAGAAATTATACAAGGTATGCTCTCTGACACAATAGAATTAAAGTAGAGGTCCATAATTGACAGTAATATGAGAAAGCTCAGAATATTTGGAAATCAAAAAACACACACTTCTTAATACACTGTGCCCAAAGAAGAAATTAGAAGGAAATTTTAAAAATATTTTTAACTGAAAAAAAAGAAAAATGCAACAAATCAAAATATAGGGGATGCAGCTAAAGAAGTGCTTAGGGCAGTGCTTTAAACACTTAAGTCAAAAAGAAAAAGAGGTATGTCAAACTAACAGTTGCTTAGGTTGTTAAGAAAGTATAAAAAGAAGTGTAGAGGGCTTCCCTGGTGGCGCAGTGGTTGAGAATCTGCCTGCCAATGCAGGGGACACGGGTTCGAGCCCTGGTCTGGGAAGATCCCACATGCCCCGGAGCAACTAGGTCCGTGAGCCACAATTACTGAGCCCGTGCGTCTGGAGCCTGTGCTCTGCAACAAGAGAGGCCACGATGGTGAGAGGCCCGTGCACCGCGATGAAGAGTGGCCCCCACTTGCCACAACTAGAGAAAGACCTCACACAGAAACGAAGACCCAACACAGCCATAAATGGATAAATAAATAAATAAATAAAATTAAAAATAAATAAATAAATAAATAAAGCAAATAATTAAAAAAAAAAATAAAGAAGTGTAGAGAATTCCCTGGAGGTCCAGTGGTTAGGACTCTGTGCTTTCACTGACGTTCAATACCAGGTCAGGGGACTAAGATCCCACAAGCTGCATGGCCAAAAAAAAAAAAAAAGTACATTTATCATAATGCAAATAGAAGGAAGGAAATTATAAAGATCAACAGCATAGGGAGAGATCAAGATGGTGGAATACAAAGACATGGAGCTCACCTCCTTCCATAAATACATCAAAAATATATCTACATGTGGAACAATTCTTACAGAATACTGGATGCTGGCAGAACTCATACAACCAAAGCTGCAAGAAGGATCACCACATAACCAGGTAGAGCAAAAGAAAAAAAAAAAAAAAGGAATCAGGAGGAGACCTGCACACCTGGGAGGGAGCTGTGAAAATGAAAACATTCCCTCACCCTGGGAACACCCTTCCCCTGCTAGGAGGTCAGCTGGGACAAAAAGGGAGCTTCAGAGGCTCAGAAGAGAGTGCAGCAACTGGCTTGTGGCAGGCAGAACAGAAAGAGACCAGCACAGATGGTCCTAGCCACCTGGCTGCATCCCCCAGCCTGAGACGTGCATCTGCTGTTGCATGCAGGGGCTGGTTCCTGAAACTCAGGCTTTAGTAGAAAAACCTGGAGAAAAAACTGGAGTTGGCTGCATGGAGACAGCCTGAAGGGGCTGGAGTGTGGCTCAGGCTATAACTGGGGGTGTGCGCAGGATGAAGCCCAAATCCCCCATAGAAACCCCATTGTTAGCACACATGAAGGGAGGGGCAGGGCCCCACCATAGCAGTCTCCTTTTCTGCATGCTCACAACAGGCACAGCTCCACCTCTATGAGCTCTGGGAGCATGCCCATGGTTGCCCACACATGGAAGCAGGGCGGAAATCAGCCGTGTCTGGTGGCTTTGCAGCTTTGACTGATTTATGCTGCTGGTGCCTTTGTAAGCTCAGTGCCTGTGGGACATCTTAGCGAATTACTGGTGCTCCCATGGCTGTGGGAAGTCCAGATTTAGCAGCTGCAGGCTTTGCAGGTGTACACAGGCAGAGGCGGGACCAGGGTCTGTGCTGATTCTGTAGCACCTGTGGTGGGTCCAGATGTGCGACTATGCATGACTACAGCGGGTCCCAGTGCCTGACTTCAGTTCTGCACTGGTGGATTTAAGAGTACAGTGCCTGAGAGACATCTGGCCAATTGCCTGCATTCCCATGGCTGAGGCGGGGCCAAGGGCAGTGTCAAAAACAGTGTACTTTGTGAACGTGCGCAATGGGTAACAGGTGACACAACAGAGCGCACTTCCCAGTGGAAAGCTCCTGTGGAGGAATGCTCAGTGGCTTCTCTCCCAGCGGAAGTGCTCCAGTTCCACCTACTTCACACTGCAGCTCAGAAACAGATCTGGGGCTTTTACTCCAACAACTAGGGAGCAGACCTTGCTCCTGACAAGGCTATAACAGCCAAAGAGCAAAGAGGAGGCCCCACTCAACATCCAGTGCAGACTCTATTCAACATAACACCAGTCACACCCCCTATCAAGGGGATAATGGTCAACACACACTGAGGAAAGATGTGGCAGACAACCATACTAAAAACAGCCCTCACACCAAAAATGTTAGATTCACGCAGGCTACACAAGGACACTCCCGCTTAAAAACAGCCCTTCAAGACCACAGTAGATAATTGTTTCTCCTAAACTCAGAGAATCAGAGAAATATAAGTAAAATGAAGAAGCAAAGGAGCCACTCCCAATTAAAAGAACAGGAGAAATCCCCTGAGAGAACAAAGAAAGAGACCTTTCCAGTCTACTAGATCCCAAGTTCAAAAAGGAAGTAATAAAAATACTGAAGGAATTAAGAAAGACTATTGATAGAAATGTAGATCACTGTAAGAAGGAACTAGAAAGTATAAAGAGGAACTACGTACAATTAGAAAACTCATTTGCCGAGATGAAAGCTGAGCTAAAGACAATAAATAGCAAACTAAATAATGTCGAAGAACGAATAAGTGATCTGGAAGATGGAATAATAGAAACCACCCAATCAGAACAGCAGACAGAAAGACAAATGAAAAAAAAGAAAGAAAGCAATATACGAGATCTATGGTATAATATAAAGTGAGCCAATCTACACATAATAGGGATCCCAGAAGGAGAAGAAAGAGAATAGGGGATCAAAAAGTATTTGAAGAAATTATAGCTGAAAACTTCCCAAACCTAAGGAAGGAAATAGATATCTGGGTACTGGAAGCAGAAGGTCCCAAACAAGATGAACCCAAACAGACCTACACCAAAACATTATAATTAAAATGGCAAAAGTTTAAGATAAAGAGAGGATTCTAAAGGGAACAAGAGAAAAACAAAGAGTTAGTTACAAGGGAACCCCCATAAGGCTATTAACTGATTTTGCTACAGAAATGTTGCAGGCCAGCAGGGAGTGGTGAGATATATTCAAAGTCCTGAAAAGGAAAAACCTGCAACCTAGGATACTCTACAAAGCAAGATTATCATTTAGAATAGAAAGGGAGATAAAGAATTTCTCAGACAAGCAAAAACTAAAAGAATACAGCAATACTAACCCTATCTTAAAAGACATATTGAAAAGTCTTCTCTAAATAGAAAAGAAGCCAGAATCTATAGGAAAGAGAAAATCACAACTGGAAAATAAATCACTTAAATAAGCCACTACATAGCATTAAAAAAAATAAATTGTGAAAGCAATGATAACTACAATGAACAGCAAAAGGAAACATGAAGATGTAAAAGAGGACATTAAAACAACAGAATGTGGGGGAGAGGAGTAAGTAAGTATAGGTTTTCTTTAAAGAATGTGTTTGAGTCTATATGACTACCAGTCTAAAGCAAGTAGATATAGTAATTTGTTAATATACTTGAAAAACAGGATAGCCACAAATCAAAAACATACAAGAGACATACAAAAACCAAAAATAAATGAGAGAACTCAAGCATAATACAAAAAATAATCAAACACAAAAGGAAAAACAAAAAGGAACAAAAAGGAAATACAAAATCAATTGGAAAACAAGGTTTAAAATGACAATAAAACACATCTATCAATAATTACCTTAAATGTCAATGGTCTTAATGCTCGAATCAAAAGACATAGAGTGGCAAATTGGATAATAAAACAAGAGCCTACATATGCTGCCTATAAGAGACCCACTTTAGGGCAAAAGACACACATAGACTGAAAGTGAGGGGATAGAAAAAAGATATTTCATGCAAACGGAAATGACAAGAAAGCCGGGGTAGCAATACTCATATCAGACATAATAGACTTTTTAAAAAAGGCCATAAAGAAAGATAAAGAAAGACACTATATAATGATAAAAGGATCAAGAAGAGGATAGTACACTCATTAACATATGCAGCCAATATAGGAGCACCTAAATACATAAAACAAATAGTAACAGCCATAAAGGGAGAAATTGACAGGAATACAATAATAGGAGACTTTAACACCCCACTGACATCAATGGACATATCTTCCAGACAGAAAATCAGTAAGGCCAGAGATCCCAAATGAAACAGTAGAATAATTGGACTTAATTGATATCTTCAGGACATTACATTTAAAAAAAACGAAAATACACATTCTTCTCAATGCACATGGAACATTCCCTACGATAGACCACATACTAGGACACAAAAACAAGCCTCAACAAATTTAAGAGGATAGAAATTATTTCAAGCATCTTCTCTGACCACAATGGCATGAAACTAGACATCAACCACAGAAAGAGAAACAAGAAAAAAAACAATTATATGGAGACTAAAGAACATACTACTGAAAAACCAATAGGCCAATGATGAAATCAAAGAGGAAATTTAAAAATACCTTGAGACAAATGACAATGAAAACACAACCATACAAAATCTATGGGATGCAACAAAAGCAGGCTTAAGAGGGAAATTCATAGCCTTACAGGCCTTCCTGAAAGAGCAAGAAAAATCTCAAATAACAATCTAACCTACCACCTAAAAGAATTAGAAAAAAAAGCACAAACAAAAGTCAGCAGAAGAAAGGAAATAATAAAGATCAGAGAGGAAATAAATAAAATAGAGATTAAAAAACTAGAAAAAATTAATAAAACCAAGAGCTGATTTTTTGAAAGGGTAAACAAAATCAACAAACCTCTGGCCAGGTTCACCAAGAAGAAAAGAGAGAGGACCCAAATAGACAAAATAAGAAATGAAAGAGGAGAAATAATGACTGATACCACAGAAACACAAAAAAACCATAAGAGAATACTATGAAAAATTATACTCCAACAAATTGCATAACCTAGAAGAAATGGAAGAGTTTCTAGAAACATATAGCCCACCAAAACTGAATCAAGAAGAAATAGATAATTCAAACAGACCAGTTATTAGAAGTGAAATAGAATCCATAATTTAAAAAACTCCCTGCAAACAAAAGTCCAGGACCAGATGGCTTCACTGGGTAATTCTACCAAACACAACAAAGAAGAACTTATACCGATCTTTCTCAAACTCCTCCAAAAGATTGAAGAGGAGGGAACACTCCCAAAGCCATTCTCTGAAGCCACCATCACCTTTATACCAAAACCAGACAAAGACACTACAGAAAGAAAGAAGGAAGGAAGGAGGGAGGGAGGGAAGAAAGAAAGAAACAGAACAAACGAAGGGAGAGGAATAAGAAAGAAAACAGAAAAAGAAAGAAAGAAGAAAGAAAGAAAGAAAGAAAAAAAAGAAAGAAAGCGAGAAAAGAATAAAAGAGAAAGAAGGAAGGATAAGCAGAATAACCATTAAAGACAAGGATGAAGAAAGCCGCAAAAAGTGAAGAAGGAAGTAGGAAAGAATTGAAAGAGGTTCACACTCGAAAAAAAAGAAGACCTTTGAGAAAATAAATTACAGGCCAATATCTTAGATGCAAAAATTCTCAACAAAATATTAGGAAACCAAATCCAACAGCACACAAAAAGGATCATACACCATGATCAAGTTGGATTCATCCCAAGGTCACAGGGATAGTTCAACATATGCAAATCAATGTGATATGCCACATCAACAAAAGACAAAAACCATATGATCATCTCACTAGATACAGAAAAAGCATTTGATAAAATTCAACATCGATTCATGACAAAAACTGTTACCAAAGTGGGTATAAAGGGAACATATCTCAACATAATAAAAGCTATTTATGGCAAACCCACAGCCAACATAATACTCAATGGTGAAAAGCTGAAAGCCTTTCCGCTAAAATGTGAACAACACAAGGATACCCACTCTCACCACTTCTCTTCAACATAGTGTTGGAAGTCCTAGCCACAGCAATCAGACAAGAAAAAGAGATAAAAGGTATCCAAATTGGGAGGGAAGAGGTAAAATTGTCATTATATGCAGAATGACATGATATTATATATAGAAAACCCTAAAGACTCCACACAAAAACTACTAGAACTGATAAGCAAATTCAGCAAGGTAGCAGGATACAAGATTAACAGACAGAAATCTGTTGCATTTCTTTACACTAAAAATGAAATATCAGAAAGGGGAAGTAAAAAACAATCCCTCTTAAAAATTGCATACAAAAAAAAACAAAAACAAAAACAAAAAAAACCAAAACTTCGGAATAAAACTGACCAAGAAGGTGAAAGACTTACATGCTGATAACTATAAAACATTGATAAAGGAAATTGAAGATGATTCAAAGAAATGGAAAGATAGCCCATGCTCTTGGATTAGAAGAATTAATATTGCTAAAATGGCCATACTACTCAAAGCAATCTACAGACTTAATGCAATCCCTATCAAATTACCCATGACATTTTTCACAGAACTAGAACAAATAATCCTAAATTTTATATGGAACCATAAAAGATCCAAAATTGCCAAAGCAATCCTGAGGAAAAAGAACAAAGCTGGAGGCATAACCCTCCCAGACGTCAGGCAATACTACAAAGCTACAGTAATTAAAACAGCATGGTATTGGCACAAAAACAGACATGGATCAATGGAACAGAATAGAGAGCTCAGAAATAAACCCACATACTCACAGTCAATTAATCTTCAACAAAGGAGGCAAGAATATACAATGGAGAAAAGATAGTCTCTTCAGCAAGTAGTGCTGGGAAAGCTGGACAGCTGCATATAAATCAATGAGGTTAGAACAGTCCCTCACACCATACACAAAAATAAATTCAAAATGGCTTAAAGACTTACATATAAGACATGTCACCATAAAACTCCTAGAAGAGAACATAGGCAAAACATTTTCTGACATAAATTGTACCAATGTTTTCTCAGGTTATCTTCCCAAGACAATGGAATAGAATAGAGAACCCAGAAATAAAACCTCACATATATGGTCAAGTGATTTTTGACAAGGGTGCCAAAGATCTTTGATGGGAAAAAGACAGTATTTTCAACAAATTGTGCTGGGAAAACCCAGCACATGCAAAAGAATGAAGCTGGACCCTTACTAATGCCATATACAAAAATTAACTAGGAAGAGGATTCTGGGAAGATGGTGGAGTAGGAAGAATCAAGAATCTGTCTCCTCACCTGGACAACAGTTGCAGTGGCAGAATCTGTCTGATATTACTATATGGGACCTCTGATGTCTGTTGAAGGATTGCAACTTCCAGGAGAAGGCTTAGATCATAAATTGCCATCAATTTCAGCTCTTAGCGTAGTAGCAGCTACCCATCAACCACCCACAGCCACATGGCAAGCAACTGTATATATGTTTCTAGAGCAGATTGCACACAGAATGTGGGAGCAAGGGTGGGTAAAAAAGACCCTGTCTTCCAAATATTGGAGATCTGTGTTCTGATTGCTGCTTCTGATCATAAACGTGCAAAGATGTGGGCAGCCATTGTTGTTCCATCTCCTCCCCTTGTTGCAATTCCCTCCTCCTCTGGCTTAACTGACTTCCAGAGATTTAAAGGGCTAGCACCCTTCCTCCTGCCCCTTCTTTTTTTTTTTTTCTTTTCCCCTTTCAGGAACCAGACTTTCAAGACTAGGACATTTGAAAACAACTGCATATATGAGGAAAATTACAATAGAAAGTGACTGTGCATGCCCAAGGAAAGGCTCAGAAAAGACCTAAAAAAACTCGTTAAGTTTACACCTCAGACTGATCCTCAGCACAGAGACAGCCTACAAGAATAAAAATAATAATAACAGAAAGTGGAAAACTCTGGGAAAGGGGGAAGTCTCATTTAGCACATTTTTAGATCCAAATGTTCAGTGTTCAACAAAAAAAAAATCACAAGATATACAATGAAACAGGAAAATATGACCCATTGAAGTAAAAAAATAATAATAATTTAACAATCTGTTCCTGAAAAAGACTTAATGGCTGAGGGACTTCTCTGGTGGTCCAGTGGGTAAGACTCTGTGGTCCCAATGCAGGGGACGTGGGTTCATTCCCTGGTCAGGGAACTAGATCCCACATGCATGCCACGACTGAGTCCACATGCTGCAACTAAAAAGGTCCCTCATGCCACAACTGAGACCCGGTGCAGCCTAAATAATAAAATAATTTAAAAACTTTTTTTAATTTAAAGAAAGACATAATGGTTGATATTATAGGCAAAGACTTTAAAGCAACTGTCTTAAAGATGCTCAAAGAACTAAAGGAAGATGTGGAGAAAGTTTTTAAAAATGTGAACAAAATGGAATTATCAATAAAAAGATTTTAAAAACTGAAAAGAAACCTAAAAGAAATTCTGGAGCTAAGTGAAAAAGAAAAATTCACTAGAAGGATTCAAAGGCAGATTTGAACTGGCAGAAGGAAGAATCAGTGAACTTGAAGATAGGACAATGGAAATTATTGAGACAGGAACAGAAAGAAAAAATGATTAAAGTGAACAGAACCTAAGGGAGTCCTGCAAATTGAAAGGACACTAGATAGCAACTCAAAGCAGTGTGGAGAAATAAATTTCTCAATAAAGGTGAATACATGGGCAATTATAAAATCTAGTATTATTGTAACGTGGTTTGTAACTATACTTTTTGTGTTCTACATGATTTAAGAGACTAATACATTTAAAGAAAATAAGCAATTATTAGTGTAAAAGCTAGTATTACTGTAACTTTGGCTTAAAACTCCAAATCTTGTTTTCTAAATAATTAAGGAGACTAATGCATTTAAAAGAATTATTAGTTTATGTTTGGGGGCACACAATGTATACAGATGTAAATTGGTGACATCACAACTGAAAAGGATGGGGGCAGAACTGTAAAGGAGCAGAATTTTGTATGTTATTTATGTTGTTATACATTCAAATTAAAATGTTATAACTTTAGGATATTATGTGTAATCCCCATGGTAACCACAAAGAGAATAGCTAAGAAATATGCACAAAAGAAAATAAGAATGGAATTTAAACATTTCACTGCAAAAAATCAACTAAACACAAAAGAACACAGGAATACAGGAAATGAGGGACAAAGATAGCCATAGGACTATAGAAAACAGATAGCACAATGACAGAAGTCTCTCCTTCTCAGTAATTACTTTAAATGAAAAGGGATTAAACTTTCCAATCAAAAGATAGAGATTGGCAGAATTTATAAAAACACATGTTCCAACTATATGCTTCTATAAGAGACTCACTTGAGATCTAAAGACACAAACAGGATGGAATGTGAAAGAATGGGAAAGATATTACATGCAAATGGTAACCAAAAGAGAGCAGGAGTGACTATACCAATATCAGACACAATAGACTTTAAATCAAAAAAACTTACAAGAGACAAAAGAATCTTAACAAAATACTAACAAATATAATTCAGCAGTATATTAAAAAATTTATACACCATGACCAAGTGAGATATATTCTTGGAATGTAAAGATGGTTCAATGTATGAAAACTGATGAATGTAATGCACCACATCAATAAAATGAAGGGGAAAAGCATGTAATCATCTCATTGAAGAAAAAGCAATTGACAAAATTCAACATCATTTCATAATAAAAACACTCAAAAAAATAGGAATATAAGGAAACTATCTCCACATCGTAAAAGCCATATATGAAAAATCCACAGCAAACATAACACAATAGTGAAAGACTGAAAGCTTTCCCTCTAAGATCATAACAAGGCAACAATGCCTGCTTTTATTACTTCTATTCAATATAGTACTGGAAGTTCTAGCCAGAGAAGTCAGGCAAGAAAAGGAAATAAAAGGCATTCAAATGGAAAGAAAGAAGTAAAATTATCTCTTTTTGCAGATGATATGAACTTACGTGCAGAAAATCCTAAAGAACCCACAAAAAAGATCTGATAAACTGAGCAAAGTTTTAGGATACAAAATCAATGCACAAAAATCAGTTGCTTTTCTGTACAAGAACAATGAACAATCTGAAAAGGAAATTACAAAAGCCATTTCATTTATAATAGCAATGAAGGAGGTAAAATACTCCTTCATTGCTATTATAATTTAATGAAGGAGGTAAAAGACTTGAACAACAAAAACTACAAAACATTGCTGAAATAAATTAAAGAAGACATAAATAAATGGAAACACATCCCATGTTTATGGATTGGAAAACTTAATTATTGTTAAAATGTCAATATTACCCAAATCAATCTACAGCTTCAATTCAATCCCTATCAAAATCTCAATGACATTTTTTGCAGAAATAGAAAAACCCAACCTAAAATTCATATGGAAATTTAAGGGACCCCAAATAACCAAAACAATCTGGAAAAAGAAGAATAAATGTAAAACCTAAAACATTAAGCTCTTAAAAGAAAACATAGGACAAAACTTCATGACATTGGATTTGGCAATGATTTCTTGGATATGATGCCAAAGGTACAGGCAACAAAAGAAAAAATAGACAAATAGGATTTAATTAAATTTTTTTAAAAATTGGTATATCAAAAGTCCTTATCCACAGAATGGGAGAAAATATTTACCAATCATATATCTGGTAAAGGATTAACACCCAGAACATAAAAAGAACTCCTAAGACAAAAACAAAAAACCAAACAACCCATTTGAAAAATGGAGAAAGGACTTGAGTAGACACTTCTCCAAAGAAGATATTCCAATGGCCAATAAGCACATGAAAATATGCTCAACATCACTAATCATCACGGAAAAGCAAATCAATACTATGAGATACCAGCTCACACCCATTAGGATGGCTACTATCAAAAAACAGAAAAAATAAAAAAACACAAGTGTTGGCAAGGCTGTGGAGAAATTGGAACCCTGTGCACTGTTGGTAGGGATATAAATGGTACAGCCACTGTGGAAAACAGAATGGAAAATGAAAAATTAAAAATAGAATTACCATATGATCCAGCAATTCTATTTCTGGGTATATATATCCAAAGGATTTGAAAGCAGGTTCTCAAAGAGATATTTGTACACCCGTGTTCATAGCAGCATTATTCACAATAGCTGAAATGTGGAAGCAACCCAAGTGTCCACCACTGGATGAGAGGATAAACAAAATGTGGTATATACATATACTTAGCCTTAAATAGAAAGGAAATTCTGAGACATGCTTCAACATGGATGAACCATGAGGACATTACTGAGTGAAACAAGCCAGACACAAAAGGACAAATATTATGATTCCACTTATATGAGGTACCTGGAGTGGTCAAATCATAGGGACAGAAAGTAGAAAAGTGGTTGCCAGGGGCTGGAGGAGGGGAGAATGAGGAGTTATCATTTAATATGTACAGAGTTTCCCTTTCATAAGATGAAAAGAGTTATGGGGATGGATGGTGGTGATGGCTGCACAACAATGTGAATGTGTTTAATACCACTGAATTGTACACTTAAAATGGTTAAGATGCTAAATTTTATATTATGTGTATTTTGCCATAATAATTTAAAAACTAAAAAAAGAAAAAGTACATTGAATCATATCACTCCTGTCTAAAAATTCTTCCACAGTAGTGGGGTAGGTTGTGTGTGTTTGGAACACATATGGGAACACTGTACTTTCTGCTCAGTTTTTCTGTAAACCTAAAACTGCTCTAAAAAGTAAAGCTTATTAATTAAAAAAAAATTCTTCCAGGACTTCTTAGTGCACTTAAACAAAGACCCCTCCTCCTCATCCTGCCTTCCTTTGCCCTTCCCACCTAACTTCAGTCCTGCTGGCCTTCAGTCCCCTGAGCAGGCTTTTCTCACATCCCTACTGTCGATATGATACCCCCCGTCCCCCATTATAGCTCTCATTCCTCTCTTCTCTGGGATGACATGCACAATGCTCCACCATGGGCCTCAGACAAACCAGTGGTATTTTCCTTCCTGGGAATGTATGTACAGTGGTCAGTCTCAGGAGGACAATTTCCACCCAGGGGGCATTTGGCACTATTTGGAGACATTTTTGGTTTGGGGAGTGTGCTACTGTCCCCTACCATAATCCAGCTCTTTTTCATTACTGCCTACAAGCACTTGCATTATCCAAAGATTCAAGGAAGTTCCATTGTGCCTTGGACCTTCTCCCCAAGTCCCCAAAACCTCCTCCCTCACCGACCCCTGCAGGGGCTGGCTCTGGTGACCCGCCTGCTTCTTATACTATCCTGGCGAGGCCTCCTGGGCATCTTCTGCTCCCCCCTTCAGTCTCTTGGGCACTTTGCTCTGTTCCTGCCCTTCACGCACCACTAGGTCAAGCTGAGTTCGGAACCCAAGTCTCGACTGTGTATGTTCTCTGACACCAGGGGTTCATCCTCACTGCTTCAAGCGTGGGTCTTCACTCCACCCTGGTCCACTGCTCTCTGTGGCTCAGGCGAGGGCCAGTTGCAATCCTGCTGAACCACAGGCAGGCTGAGATGTTTCCTGACCTTCTCTTGGCTACAGAGTTGCTCACCCGCAGCGTGCAATGGCAGGGAACACAAAGTCCAGGGCACCCTGCTGGACACGTGAGGCTCTTCCCTCCTTCACTTTTGCTAAATCAGGTAAATGAGCCAACACCCTCAGCCCAGTCTGCAGGCCACCATGTATCCCCAAGGATGGCCTTTGTCTCTGCCTTTCACAGTCCCCCCAGAACAGACACCGCCTCCTTCTCCCGGTCTTGTGCCATAGTCCTCTACCACGTTCATTCTCCTTGCTCATCATTTCTTAGTCACCGACTGCCTGGAGCACTCCTGAGAAACACCATGCACACTCGGCATGGCAAAGCGGCAGTGCTACATGCATGTCACAAGGGGAGAGAGAGAAGAGTTTGGTTTCATTCACTCATTCATTCATCCATTCACTGGACAGGTATTTATTGAGTGCTTACTGAGAGCTAGGCATGGCTGGACACTGGAACACACGGGCACCACAGTGGCTGGGCAGTTATGGGGTTAAGGTCCAGTGTAGGATGGGGGCAGACATTGAAGAAATATACAAACAAAAAATGAACTTGTGTGGTGGTAGATATATACATCCTCCCCATCCCCTGGTAACCACCATTTTACTCCTTTTTTTTTTTACAGCTTTAATTTTTTTTTAATTTTAATTTTATATTGGAGTATAGTTTATTAACAATGTTGTGTTAGTTTCATGTGTACAGCAAAGTGATTCAGTTATACATATACATGTATTTATTCTTTTTCAAATTCTTTTCCCACTTAGGTTATTACAGAATAACCAAGAAGGACCTACTGTGCTATACAGTAGGTCCTTGTTGGTTATCTATTTTAAATATAGGAGTGTGTATATGTCAATTCTAAACTCCCAATCTATCCCTCCCCCACCCTTCTGCCCTGGTAACTATAAGTTCATTCTCTAAGACTGTGAGTCTGATTCTATTTTTTAAATAAGTTCATTTGTATCATTTTAGATTCCACATATAAGCAATATCATATGATATTTGTCTTTCTCTGTCTGACTAACTCCACTTAGTATGATAATCTCCAGGTCCATCCATGTTGCTGCAAATGACATTATTTCATTCTTTTTAATAGCTGAGTTATATTCCATTGTATATATGTACCACATCTTCGTTATCTATTCATCTGTCAATTGACATTTATGATTTTTTTAAAGATTCTACATATGAGTGTTATCATATAGTACTTGTCTTTCTTTGCCTGATTTATCTCTCTTAGCATGATGTGATCAAAGTCCATCCATGTTGTTGCAAATGGAAGGATATTTTCCTTTCTCATGGCTGAATAATATTCCACTGTGTATATATATTATACCATATCTTTTTATCCATTCATCCGTTGATGGGCATTTGGGTTGTTGCCATATCTTGGCTATTGTGAATAATGTTGCAATAAACATGGGTGTGCATATATCTCATCGAAATTCTGTTTTCATTTCCTTTGAGTGTATACCCAGAAGTGGAATTGGTGGATCATATGGGAGATCTATTTTAATTTTTTGAGGAACCGCCATACTGTTTTCCATAGTGGTTGGACTAATTTACCTTCCCACCAACAGTATATAAGGGTGCCCTTTTCACCACATCCTCTCCAGCACCTGTTGTCTCTTGTCTTCTTAGGCATAGCCATTTTAACAGGTGTGAGGTGATATCTCATTATGGTTTTGATTTGCATTTCCCTGATGATTAGTGATGTTGTGCATCTTTTCATGTGTTTGTTGTCCATTTTTGCCCGTTTTAAATTGGATTTTTTGTTGTTGTTAAGTTGTGTTAGTTCTTTATATATTTATATATATTTATGTATTTTGGATACTAACCCCTTATCTGATATTTGGTTTACAAAAATATTCTCCCATTCTGTAGGCTGCCATTTCATTTTGTTGATTGTTTTTCTTGCTGTGCAGAAGCTTTTGAGTTTGATGTAGTCCCATTTGGTGATTTTTGCTTTTGTTGTTTGGCATCATGTCCAAAAAATATCTTTGCCAAGACCAATGTCAGTGAGTTTCTTTCCTTTTTTTTTTTTTTAATGTTTTCTTCTAAGAGTTTTATGGTATCAGGCCTTTGTTTCTATGTTTAAGTCTTTGATTCATTTTGAGTTAATTTTTCTGAGTGACATGACATAGGGGTTCAATATCATTGTTCTGCATATGTTTCTCCAGTTTTCCCAGCACAATTTGTTGAAGAGACTATCCTTCCCATATTGGGTGTTCTTGGCTCCTTTGTCAAATATTAGTTGACCATAAATGCTGGGATTTAATTCTAGGCTCTTTATTCTGTTCCACTGGTCTATGTGGCTATTTTGTGCCAGGACTATATTGTTTTTATTAGTATGGCTTTGTAGAATAATTTGTAATCAGGAAATATATTACTTCTGGCTTTGTTATTTTTCCTCAGGATTGCTTTAGCTATTTGGGATTGTCTGTGGTTCTACACAAATTTTAGCATTGTTTCTTCTATTTCTGTGAATGCATTTGTTATTTTGGTGGGAATTGTATTGAATCTGTAGATGGCTTTGGGTAATATAGTCACTTTAGCAATATTTATTCTTACGATCCATGAACACAGGCTGTCTTTCCACTTGTTTGTGTCTTTGATTTCTCTTTTTTAAAAAAACTATTTATTTAGTTAGTTTATTTGGCTGCACTGGGTCTTAGTTGCAGCATATGGGATCTTCCTTGTGGCATGTGGGCTCTTAGTTGTGGCATGTGGGATCTAGTTCCCTGACCAAGGATAGAACCTGGACCCCCTGCACTGGGAGTGCAGAGTCTTAACCACTGGACCACCAGGGAAGTCCCGTGTCTTTGATTTCTTTCTGCAAAGTCTTGTAGTTTTCATTGTATAGATCTTTCACTTCCTTGGTTAAATTTATTCCTAGGTATTTTTGATGCTGTTTGAATGGGATGGTTTTCTTTCTTTTCCTGATTTAGTGTAAAGAAATGCCACTGATTTCTGTAAGTTGACTTTGTAACCTGCCACTTTACTGAAATCATTGATTAATTCCAACAGTTTTTTCATTGACTTTTTTGGGATTTTATATATAAGATCATATCATCAGCAAACAGCAACAATTTTACTTCTTCCTGCCTCATTTGGATGAATTTTATTTCTTTTTCTTGCCTAATTGCTCTATCTAGGACTTCCAGTACTATATTGAATAGGAGTCGTAGGAGTGGGCAACCCTTTCAGTTATCACCCTTTCAATTTTTCTCCATTGATTACAATGTTAGCAGTGAGTTTATCATATATGGCCTTTATTATGTTAAAGTATGTTCCTTCTATACCCACTCTGTTAAGGTTTTTATCATGAAAGAATGTTGTATTTTGTGAAATGCTTATTCTGCATCTATTGAGATGATCATGTGATTTTTAGCTTTCAGTCTATTAATGTGATGGATTACATTTATTCATTTGCCTATGTTGAATCCTCCTTGCATTCCAGTGATAAATCCTACTTGGTCATGGTGTGTAACCCTTTTTAATATATTCTTGATTCTGTTTTCTAATATTTTGTTGAGAATTTTTACATCTATATTCATCAGGGATTTTGGTCTATATGCATCTATATTCTTTTCTTGTGATATCCTTGTATGATTTTGTTATCAAGGTAATGCTGGTGTTGTAGAATGAGTTTGGAAAGATTCCCTCTTCCTCAGTATTTTGGAAGAGTTTGAGGAGGACTGGTATAAATTTTTCTTTACATGTTTGGTAGGATTTATTGGTAAGGTTGTCTGGTCCTTGAGTTTTTTGTTTCGGGAGTTTTTTGTTTTGTTTTTTTTTTATTACTGACTCAATCTCTTGACTAGTTATTGGTATGTTCTGATTTTCTATTTCTTCCTGATTCAGTCTTGGTAGGTTGTGTGTTTCTAAAATGAATCCTTTTCTTCTAGGTTGTGTAATTTGTTAGCATATAATTGTTCATAGTAGTCTCTTACAATTCTCTGTATTTCTGTAATATCAGTTGTAATGTTTCCTCTTTCATTTCTTTGTTTTTTTCATTTCTAATATTATTTATTTGAGTCTTCTCTCTTTTTTTCCTTAGTCTAGTGAAAAGTATGTCAATTTTGTATCTCTTTTAGAAGAACCAGTTTTTAGTTTTGTTGATGCTTTCTATTGTCTTTCTGGTCTCTATTTTATTTCCACTCTGATTTTTATTATTTCCTTCCTTCTGCTAACTTTGGGTTTAATTTATTTTTTCTCCCTAGTTTCTTAAGGTTTAAGCGTAGGTTATTTATTTGGGATCTTTCTAATTTCTTAAAATATGCATTTATTGCTACAAACTTTCCTCTCAGAAGTGCTTTTGCTGCATCCCACAAAATTTGATATGTTATATTTTTATTTTCATTTGTTTTGGGATAATTTTTTATTTCCCTTTTGATTTTTTAAATATATTGGTTGTTTAGAAGTGTGTTGTTTAGTTTCCACATATTTGAATATCT
This sequence comes from Balaenoptera musculus, assembly GCF_009873245.2. Lineage (NCBI taxonomy): Eukaryota > Metazoa > Chordata > Mammalia > Artiodactyla > Balaenopteridae > Balaenoptera > Balaenoptera musculus. The sequence goes on along the minus strand of NC_045790.1, from coordinate 26,515,327 downwards.
ACTCACCTTCCTCTTGCATTGATTTCTAATTTCATGTGATTGTGGTCAGAGAAGATAGTTGGTATGATTTTAATCTTAGATTTGCTGAGTCTAGTTTTGTGGCCTATGATATGATATATCCTGGAGTATGGTCCATGCGCATTTGAAAAGAATGTGTATTCTTCTGCTATTGGATAGAATGCTCTATATATGTCTGCTAAGTCCATTTGTTCTAAAGTGTGGTTCAATCCCAATGTTTCCTTGTTTATTTTCTGTCTGGATGATCTATCCATTGCTGATAGCGAGGTATTAAAGTCCCCTACTGTTTCTGTGTCGTTGCCTATTTCTCCCTTAAGATCTGTTAGTATTGGCTTAATATCTTTTGGTGCTTAGATGTTGGAGGAGTATATATTTATGGTTGTTATATCTTCTGATATACTGACTCCTTTATCATTATATAACATTTTTAGCTTGAAGTCTATTTTGCCTAATATAAGTACAGCTACACCTGCTTTCTTTTGTTTACCATTTGCTTGGAATATTATCTTCTACCCCTTCACTTTGAGCCTATGTTTGTCTTTGGAGCTGAAATGAGTACCTTAAAGACAGCAGATAGTTGAGTCTTGTTTTTTAATCCATCCAGCCACTCTGTGCCCTTTGATTGGTAAGTTCAAACCATTTACATTTATGGTGATTGTTGATCTATGAGGACTTACTACTGCCATTTAATCTTTTGTTTTCTGGTTGTTTTGTATCTCTATTGTTTGTTTTTACTTTGTGCTTCTGTCTACCTTTTTAAGTTGGTGGTTTTCCATGATGATTTGCTCAGTTTCCCCTTTTTAAATGCTTCATGTTTTTTCTCTAGATTTTTGTTTCGTGGTTACCATGAGGTTTGTATAAAATGTCTCAGAGATAAAATAGTCCTTTTCTGCTGAAAGCAACTTGTCGTCATTTGCCCACACAAATTCCATTCTTTTTCCTCCTCCCACTTTATATTTTTATTATCACAAATTATTCCTTTTTATGCTGTGCCTTGCTTGCCAAATTGTAGTAGCTATGGCTATTTTTAATGCATTTTTCTTTAACCTTTATGATATAACTAAGTGTTCAACACTCTATTCTAAAATAAAGTTACAATTTTCTGATCCTGTCTATTTATCACCTTACTCAAAGTTTTTTGTACTTTTGTCTTTTCATTTCAGGTAGAAGAGCTCCTTTCAAAATTTCTTGTAAAGCAGGTCTAGTGGTAATGAACTCCCTCATCTTTTGTTTCTCTGGGAAAGTCTTTATTTCTCCTTCATATATGAATGATAACTTTGCTGGTTAGCATATTCTTGGCTGGCAAATTCTATCTTTCAGTACTTTGAATGTATGGTTCCACCCTCTCTTGGCCTGTAGAGTTTCTGTTCAGAAGTCTGCTTATAGTCTAATGGGGAGCTCCTTGTAGGTTACTTTCTTTTTTCCCTGGCTGCTTTTAAAATTCTTTCTTTATTATTGACTTTTGACAGTATCATTATAATGTGTTTTGGAGGGGGTCTTTTTGAACTCAGATAGTAAGATGATCTTTTAGCTCCATGGACTTGTATGTCTAGTTCTTTTCCCAGGTTTGGGAAGTTCTCAGCTATTATTTCTTTAAATAATCTCTCTGCCCCCTTCTTTTCCTTCAGGTATACCCATTAATCTTATGTTGGCTCTCCTAATGGAGTCTGATAGCTCTCCTAGTGTTTCTTCACTTTTAAAAAGTCTTAGTTCTCTCTCGCCTTCCACCTGAATCATTTCTAGATTCCTATATTCCAGATCACTTATTCCCTCTTCCATCTGATCTGCTTTATTTCCAATGCTTTCTAATGTAGTCTTCATCTCCTTTATTGAGTTTTTCAGCCCCAGAATTTATTTGATTCTTTTTTTTTAGAATTTCAACACCTTCTGTTTATTAATTTTATTTCTGAGTTCACTGAATTGCTTTCTGAGTTTTCTAATCATTCATTGAATTTCTTCATAGCAGCTATTTTGAATTCTCTATCAGGAAGATTCCAGTCTTCTGTGACATTGATTTTGGTTGCTGGAAAATTGTCATTTTCCTTTTGTGATACCATTATCATGATTTTTCACGGTGTTTGATGAAATATGCCTTTGCTGCCACATTTGAAGTATCAAACCCCTTTCTTATTTAGAAAAGGTTTTGCTTACTTTGATTTTAACAGTTCAATGGGTTGGCATTTAGAGGCCTTTCTTTTGTTTTACAGCAGGTGGCACTATAGCAAAAGTTTTTGGTTTCTCTTACCTGTGCCGCCTCTTGGCTGTATTTGGAGCACATGTCCCACCCTCTACCTCTTCCGCAAGAGGGGTTGCTGGCACCCGCATTGCTGCTTGACCACCAAGGTCACTAGTGACCTATCCAGTTCTGGAGTAGTTGGGGTTGCAGGCCCCCCACCACAGGGTCTCTGGGGGTCTCAGGCATTGCTGCAGGGGAGGAGGGTTGTGGGGGCATTTAAAATTTTTTAAGTAACTTCCATTCTGATTTCCATAGTGGCTGCACCAGGTTACATTCCCACCAACAGTTTACAAGGGTTCCCTTTTCTCCACACCCTTCCCAGCATTTGTTATCTCTTGTCTTTTTGAGAATAGCCCTTTAACAGGTGGAGGTGATATCTCATAGTGGTTTTGAATTGCATTTCTCTGATAATTAGTGATGTTGAGCACTTTTTCATGTAGCTGATGGCAATTATAATATCTTCTTTGGAAAAATGTCTATTCAGGTCCTTTGCCCATTTTAAAATTGGATTATTTCGTTATTTTGCTAATGAGTTGTATATTTTGGATACTAACCCCTTATCAGATATAAGGTTTGTAAGTATTTTCTCCCATTCCAAAGGTTGCCTTTTCATTTTGTTGATTATTTATTTTGCTGTTCAGAATCTTCTTAGTTTAACGTAGTACCACATGTTAATTTTCGCTTTTTATTGCTGTGCTTTTGATGACATCCAAAAATCCATTTCCAAAGACCAGTGTCAAGGAGCTTTTTCCTTATGTTGTCTTGTAGGAGTTTTATGGTTTCAGGTCTTGTATTTAGTTTTAGATTCTTGATTTTAGATTTAGATTATTGATTTTAGTTTTTTCTTTTTTCTGCTATATGCATTAACTGCTATAAATATGCATCTAAACTTTGATTCCACTGCATCCCACAAATTTTGGTAAGTTGTATTTTCATTTTGTTCAAAATATTTAAAAAATTTCTCTTGAGATGTCTTCTTTGATTCATGTGTTATTTAAAGTTTGTTTTTTAATCTTAGTTCACTCACGCTGCTATAACAAAAATACATAACAACAGAAATTTATTTCTCACAGTTCTGGGGGCTGGGAAACCCAAGATGAAGGTGCCAGCAGATTCAGTGTCTGGTGAGAATCTGCTTTTTGCTGTGTTCTCACATAGCAGAGAGCTCACAAGGGAGCTCTCTGGGGCCACTTTTTTTAAAGGCACTAATCCCATTCATGAGAACTCTACCCTCATGACTTAATTACTTCCCTAAGACCTTCACCTCCAAATTCCATCACGATATTCAGGATTAAGTTTAAAATTATGAATTTTGGAGGGTCACAAACATTCAGTCTAAAGCAAATCCGCATGTATTTGGGGATTTTTCAGCTATCTCCTATTATTGAATCTAGTTAAATTTCACTGCGGCCTGAGAGTGTACATTGTATGATTTCTATTCTTTTAAATTTGTTAATGTGTTTTGGCGCCCAGAATGTAGTCTATCTTGGTGAATGTTCCATGTGAGCTTCAGAAGAATATGTATTCTGATGTTGTTGGATGAAGTAGTCTACAGTTGTCAATTACACCCAGTAGATTGATGGTGCTGTTGAGTTCAACCATGTCCTTAATGATTTTTTGCCTGCTGGATCTGTCTATTTCTGTTAGAAGGGTGTTCAAGTTCCCAACTATAATAGTGAATTCATCTATTTCTTCTTGCAATTCTATCAGTTTTTGCCTCATATAGGCTGATACTCTGTTGTTAGGGGACTTCACATTAAGGACTGTTATAACTTCTTGGAAATTGCCCCCTTTTATCATTATGTAATCACTTCTTTATCCCTGATAACTTTCCTTGCTCTGAAGTTTGCTGTGTCTGAAATTAATATAGCTATACTCACTTTTGATTAGTGTTAGCATGGTATCCCTTTACTTTCTCCATCCCTTTATTGTTCTCTTAAATAATATAGAAAACAAAAAGTACAGTTACAAGAGACTGTTATAACAATATTAGATTTTAGAATTGCCCATGTATTTACCTTTATTGAGATCTTTATTTCTTCATATGGCTTTGAGTTTCGTCTCCTGTTCTTTCCTTTCAATCTGCAGGACTCCCTTAAGCATTTCTTGTAGGACAGGTCTAATGGTCATAAACTCCCTTAGCTTTTGTTTATCTGAGAGTGTCTTTTTTTTATTGATTAAATTTTATTGTAAGGAATAAAAAACAATGTAATAAATATATCACCAATCATGTACATATACTGTAATATATACATAGTCATAATTCCTTTTTAACTAATATGTTTGATATAAATGATATTTCTACTGTGCTTAAAACCATCTTTTTTAAGTTTAAAGTTTTCCTTTCCTATCTTTTTTGTTTGTTGGGATTTTCTTTTTTAAATATATATATATATATTTAATAATCACAGTGTGCATGTGATTTTTTAAATTTTATTTATTTATTTATTTTTGGCTGCTTTGGGTCTTTGTTGCTGCATGTGAGCTTTCTCTAGTTGCAGCGAGTGAGGGCTACTCTTTGTTGCAGTGCACAGGCTTCTCATTGTGGTGGCTTCTCTTGTTGTGGAGCATGGGCTCTAGGTGCGTGGGCTTCAGTATTTGTGGCACGTGGGCTCAGTAGTTGTAGTTCATGGGCTCTAGAGTGCAAGCTTTGTAGTTGTGGTTCATGGGTTTAGTTGCTCCGCAGCATGTGGGATCTTCCCGGACCAGTGCTTGAACCCGTGTCCCCTGCATTGGCAGGCAGATTCTTAACCACTGTGCCATGAGGGAAGTCCCTTAAATATTTTTTATACAATTTTAAAGGTTACATTCCATTTACAGTTATTACAAATATTGGCTATATTCTCCGTGTTGTACAATACATCCTTGTAGCTCATCTTACACTCAATAATTTGTACCTCCCACTCCCCCAACCCTATATTACCCCCTCCCACTGTAACCACTAGTTTGTTCTCTATATCTGTGAATCTGCTTCTTTTTTGTTGAGTTCACTAGTTTGTTGTATTTTTTAAGATTCCACATATAAGTGATATCATACAGTAATCTGTCTGACTTCTTTCACTTAGTGTAATGACCTCCAAGTCCATACATGTTGCTGCATCTTCTTTATCCATTCAGCCATCAGTGGATACTTCAGTTGCTTCCATATCTTTGCAGTTGTAAATAATGCTGCTATGAACATTGAGGTTCATGTATCTTTTTGAATTAGTGTTTTTGTTTTTTAAGGATGTATATGTAGGAGTGGAATTGCTTGGTCATATTGTTCTATTTTTTGTTTTTTGAGAAACCTCTACACTTTTCCACAATGGCTGCACCAGTTTACATTCCCACATTCCCCAGTGTGTGAGGTTTTCCTTTTCTCCACATCCTTGCCGACGTTCGTTTTTTGTATTCTTTTTAATGATAGCCATTCTCACAGGTGTGAGGTGATATCTCATTGTGATTTTGATTTGCATTTCCCTGATGATTAAAGATGTTGAGCCTCTTTTCATGGCCTGTTGGCCATCTGCATTTCCACTTCGGAAAAATGTCTGTTCAGTTTCATTTTTTAATTGGGTTGTTTGTTTCTGTGATGTTGAGCTGTACGAGCTATTTATATATGTCGGATATTAATCCCTTATTGGTCATATCATTTGTAAATATTTTCTCCCGCTCACTATGTTGTCTTTTCATTTTGTCAATGGTTTCCTTTGCTGTGCAAAAGCTTTTGAGTTTAATTAGGTCCCATTTGTTTGTTTTTGCTTTTATTTCCTTTACTTTAGGAGACAGATCCAAAAAAACATTGCTGCGATTTATGTCAAGGAGTGTTCTGACTATGTTTTCCTCTAGGAGTTTTATAGTATTTAGTCTTACATTTAGGTCTTTAATCCATTTTGTTTGTTTTTGTATATGGTGCTAGAGAATGTTCTAATTTCATTCTTTTACATGTAGCTGTACAGTTTTCCCAGCACCACTTATTGAAGAGACTGTCTTTTCTCCTTTGTATATTCTTGCCTCCTTTGTCATAGGTTAATTGATGATAAGTGCATGGGTTTATTTCTGGGCTCTCTATCATGTTCCATTGATCTATGTGTCTGTTTTTGTGTCAGTGCCATATTGTTTTGATTACAGTAGTATAGTCTGAAGTCAGAGAGTATGACTCCTCCAGCTCTGCTCTTCTTTATCAAGATTGTTTTTGCTGTTCAGGGTCTTTTGTGTTTCCATACAAATGTTAAAATTATTTGTTCTAGTTCTGTGAAAAATGCCATTGGTATTTTGATAGGGATTGTATTGAATCTGTAGATCACCTGGAGTCGTATGGTCACTTAAACAATATTGATTCTTCCAATCCAAGAACACAGTATATCTTTCCATCCCTTTGTGTCATCTTCAGTTTTGTTCATCAGTGTCTTATAGTTTTCTGAGTACAGGCCTTTTGCCCCCTTAAGTAGGCTTATTCCTAGGTATTTTATTTTTTGATGCAATGGTAAGTGGGATTATTTCCTTACTTTCTCCTTCTGATAGTTCATTGTTAGTGTATAGAAATTCAATAGATTTCTGTATATTAATTTAGTATCTGGCGACTTTACCGAATTCACTGACGAGATCTAGTAGTTTTCTGGTGGCATCTTTGGGAATTTCTATGTATAGTATCATGTCATCTGCAAACAGTGACAGTTTTACTTCTTCCTTTCCAATTTGAATTCCTTTTATTTCTCTTTCTTTTCTGATTGCTGTGGCTAAGACTTCCAAAACTATGTTGAGTAAAAGTGGCAAGAGTTGGCATCTTTGTCTTGTTCCTGATCTTAGAGGAAATGCTTCAGCTTTTCACGATTGAATATGATGTTAGCTGTGGGGTTGTCATATATAGCCTTTATTACGTTGAGGTAGTTTCCCTCTATGCCCACTTTCTGGAGAATTTTTATCGTAAGTGGATGCTGAATTTCATCAAAAGCTTACATCTACTGAGATGATCATATGGTTTTTATATTTCAGTTTTATTCTTAATGTGGTATATCACACTGATTGGTTTGCGGATATTGATATATCCTTGTATCCCTGGGATAAATCCCACTTGATCATGGTGTATGATCCTTTTAATGTATTGTTGGATTCAGTTTGCTAGTATTTTGTTGAGGATTTTTGCATCTATGTTCATCAGTGATATTGGCCTGTAATTTTCTTTTATTGTGGTATCTTTGTATGGTTTTGGTGTCAGGGTGATGGTGGCCTCATAGAATGAGGTTGGAAGCGTTCCTTCTTTTGCAATATTTTGTAATAGTTTCATAAGTATAGGTGTTAATTCTTCTCTCAATGCTTGATAGAATTTGCCTGTGAAGCCATCTGGTCCTGGACTTTTGCTTGCTAGGAGTTTTCTAATCACAGATTCAATTTCAGTACTTGTAACTGGTCTGTTCATATTTTCTATTGCTTCCTGGTTCAGCCTTGGGAGATTGTACCTTTCTAAGAATTTATCCATTTCATCTAGATTATCCACCTTATTGGCATGTAGTTGCTTGTAGTAGTCTCATATGGTCCTTTTTATTTCTGTGGTGTCCATTGTAGCTTCTTTTTCATATCTAATTTTATTGATTTGGGTCCTCTCCCTGTTTTTCTTGATGAGTCTAGTTAAAGGTTTATCAATTTGCTTTATGTTTTCAAAGAACAAGCTTTTAGTAGTTGATCTTTTCTATTTTTTTTTTTTTTTTAGTCTCTATTTCATTTATTTCTGCTCTGATCTTTATGATTTCTTTCCTTCTACGAACTTTGGGCTTTTTTTGTTCTTTCTCTAGTTGCTTTAGATATAAAGTTAGGTTGTTTATTTGAGATTTTTCTTGTTTCCTGAGGTAAGCTTTTTTAAAATTAATCTTTATTGGAGTATAGTTGATTTTCAATGTTGTGTTAGTTTCTGCTGTACAGCAAAGTGAATCAGTTATACATATACATATATCCACTCTTTTTTAGATTATTTTCCCATATAGGTCATTACAGAGTATTGAGTAGAGTTCCGTGTGCTATATATTTTATATATAGTAGTGTGTATATATCAATCCCAGTCTCCCAATTTATCTCTCCCCTGCTTCAGCCTTGGTAGCCATAAGTTTGTTTTCTACATCTGTGACTTTATTTCTGTTTTGTAAATAAGTTCATTTGTACCATATTTTTAGGTTCCACATATAAATGATATCATATGATATTTGTCTTTCTCTGTATGACTTACTTCACTCAGTATGACAATCTCTAGTCCATCCATGTCACTGCAAATGGCATTATTTAGTTCTTTTTAATGGCTAAGTAATATTCCATTGTATATGTGTACCACATCTTCTTTATCCACTCATCCATCAATGGACATTTAGGTTGCTTCCATGTCTTGGCTATTGTAAACAGAGCCACAAAGAACATTGGGGTGCATGTATCTTTTCAAATTATGGCTGAGGTAAGCTTGTATCGCTATAAACTTCGCTCCTAGAACTGTATCCCATAGGTTTTGGATCATCATGCTTTCATTTTTATTTGTCTCCAGGTATATTTTGATTTCCTTTTTGATTTCTTCCATGGGTTGTTTAGTATCGTATTGTTTAGCCTCCACATGTTTGTGTTTTTTACAATTTTTTTTTGTAGTTGATTTCTAATCTCATAGTGTTGTGGTCAGAAAAGATACCTGATACAATTTCAATTTTCTTAAATTTAAAGAAGCATGCTTTGTGGCCCAGCATGTGATCTATCCAGGAGAATGTTCCATGTGCACTTGGAAAGAATGTCTATTCTGCTGCTTTCTGCTGGAATGCTCTATAAATATCAATTAAGTCCATCTGCTCTAATGCCTCATTTGAGGTCTAAGTTTCCTTACTGATTTACTGTCTGGATGATCTGTCCAATGATGCAAGTGGGGTGTTAAAGTCTTCCATTATTATTGTGCTACTGTCAATTTCTCCTTTTATGTCTGTTAACAGTTAATTGCCTTATATATTGAGATGCTCCTATGTTGGGTGCATATATATTTACAACTGTTTTATCTTCTTCTTGGATTGATCCCTTGATCATTATGTAGTGTCCTTCTTTGTCTCTTGCAACAGTCTTTATTTTAAAAGTCTATTTTGTCTGATACTAGTATTGCTACACCAACTTTCTTTTGAATTCCATTTGCATGGAATACCTTTCTCCATCCCCTCACTTTCAGCCTGTCTGTGTCTCTAGATCGGAAGTGGGTCTCTTATGGACAGCACATATATGGGTCTTGTTTTTGTATCCATTCAGCCAGTCTGTGTCTTTTTAAAAATTATTTATTTATTTATTTACTTATTTATCTGCATTGCATCTTTGTTGCTGCGCATGGGCTTTCTCTAGTTGTGGCGAGTGGGGGCTACTCTTTGTTGTGGTGCATGGACTTCTCATTGTGGTGGCTTCTCTTGTTGCAGAGCACAGGCTCTAGGCACACGGGCTTCAGTAGTTGTGGCACGTGGGCTCAATAGTTGTGGCATGGGCTCTAGGGCTCATGGGCTTCAGTAGTTGTGGCACGCAGGCTCAGTAGTTGTGGCTCACGGGGTCTAGAGTGCAGGCTTCAGTAGTTGTGTCACACAGGCTTAGTTGTTCCGCAGCATGTGGCATCTTCCCAGACCAGGGATCGAACCCGTGTCCCCAGCATTGGCAGGCGGATTCTTAACCACTGTGGGAACTCACAGTCTGTGTCTTTTGGTTGGAGCATTTAATCTGTTTACATAAGGTAATTATTAATATGTATGTTCTTATTGCCATTTTGTAAATCGTTTTGGATTTGTTTTTGTAGGTCTTTTTACTTCCTTTCCTCTTTTGTTCTCTTCTCTTGTGATTTGATAACTTTCTTTAGTGTTGTAGATTCCGTTCTCTTATTTGTGTGTATATCTATTATAGATATTTGGTTTGTGGTTACCATGATTTTTTGATATAGCAGTCTATATATATATACACATAATTGTTTTAGGTTGCTGATCTCTTAGTTTCAAATGCATTTCAAATATCCTGCATTTGTACTCTCCTCCTCTCATGATTATTGGTTTAAGATATCATATTTGTGTGTGGATAATTTCCTACCTTTACTGTATGTTTGCCTTTACTGGAGAGCTTTCCCATTTTGTAATTTTCTTGTTTCTAGTTGTGGCTATTTCTTTTCCACCTAGGGAAGTTCCTTTAGCATTTGTTGTAAAGCTGGTTTGGTGGTGCTGAATTCTTTTAGCTTTTGCTTGTCTGTTAAGCTTTTGATCTTTCTGTTGAATCTGAATGAGAGCCTTGCTGGGTAGAATATTCTTGGTTGTAGGTTTTTCCCTTTCATCACTTTAAATATATTGTGCCACTCCCTTCTGGCCTGCAGAGTTTCTGCTGAAACATCAGCTAATAACCTGATGGGGATTCCCTTGTATGTTATTTGTTGCTTTGCCTTTGTTGCTTTCAATATTTTCTCTTTATCTTTAATTTTTGTCAATTTGGTTACTATGTTTCTCAGCATGTTCTTCCTTGGGTTGATCCTGTGTGGTACTCTCTTCGCTTCCTGAACTTGGGTGACTGCTTCTTTTCCCATGTTAGTGAAGTTTTCAGCTATTATCTCTTCAAATATCCTCTCAGGCCCTTTCTCTCTCTCTTCTCCTTCTGGGACTCCTATAATGCGAATATTGGTGCATTTGATGCTGTCCATTTACATTTAGGGAAAATTTTTTTAAATATAGATTCCAGATTCCATTCTTTTTCTAAAAAAGTATTTATTTATTTATTTTATTTATTTGGCTGTGTCAGGTCTTAGTTTTGGCACGCAGGCTCTTCGTTGTGGCATGCAGGCTCTCTAGTTGTGGTGCATGGGTTCCAGAGTGTGCAGGCTCGGTAGTTGTGGCACAAGGGCTCCAGAGCACATGGGCTCAGTAGTTATGGCACACAGGCTCTCTAGTTGTGGCATGTGGGCTCTAGAGTGTGCAGGCTCAGTAGTTGTGGCACGTGGGCTTAGTTGCCCTGCAGCATGTGGCATCTTAGTTCCCCAACCAGGGATTGAACCCACGTCCCCTGCATTAGAAGGTGGATTCTTAACCACTGGACCACAAGGGAAGTCCCCATTTAAAGTAATTATTGATATGTATGTTCTTATTGCCATTTTGTTAATTGTTTTGGATTTGTTTTTGTAGGTCTTTTTTCTCCCTTTCTTCTTTCATTCTCTTGTGATTTGATGATTATCTTTACTTTTATGTTTGGATTCCTTTTTCTTTTTTTTGTGTGTGTATATCTTTCATAGATTTTTGGTTTGCAGTTACCAAGTGGATTTTGTATAGCCATATATATATTAAGTTGCTGATCTCTTAATTTCAAATGCATTTTAAAAACCCTGCATTAGTTCTCTCTTCCCTTCATGACTGCTTTTTATGTTATCATATTTTACATCTGTTTTATGTACCCCTTAACTGCTTATTGTGGATATATATGATTTTACTACTTTTGTCTTTTCACCTCCCTACTAGCTTTGGTGTGGATGATTTCCTACCTTTACTGTATGCTTGCCTTTACCAGTAAGCTTTTTCATTTTGCAATTTTCTTGTTTCTAGTTGTGGCCTTTTAATTGCTTCTCGGCCTTTTGGCTAAGATCAAGTGTAGTTGTGGCCTTTTGCTTTTTGCCTAGAGGAGCTTCTTTAACATTTCTTGTAAAGCTGGTTTGGTGGTTCTGAACTCTTTTAGCTTTTGCTTGTCTATAAAGCTTTCGATTTCTCCGTCAAATCTGAATGAGAGCCTTGCTGTGTAGAGTTTTCTTGGTTATAGGTTTTCCCCTTTCATCACTTTAAATATATTGTGCCACTTCCTTCTGGCCTGCAGAGTTTCTGCTGAAAAGTCAGCTGATAGCTTTATGGGAGTTCCTTTGTATGTTATTTGCTGCTTTTCCCTTGCTGGTTTAATATTATCTCTTTACCTTTAATTTTTGTCGTTTTAATTGCAATGTGTCTTGGCATGTTCCTGTTTGGGTTCATCTTGTATGGGACTCTCTGTGCTTCCTGGACTTGAGTGATTGTTGTTGTTGTTGTTTTCCCCCAGGTTAGGGAAGTTCTCTGCTATTATGTCTTCAGATATGTTCTCAGGCCCTTTCTCTCTCTCTTCTCCTTCTGGGACCCCCATAATGCAACTATTAGTGCATTTGATATTGTCCCAGAGGTCTCTTAAACTGTTCTCATTTCTTTTCATTCATTTTTCTGTTCAGCGGCAGTGATTTCCACTACTCTGTCTTCAATTCACTGCTTGTCCCAGAGTAAGGTCTGGCCTGCTGTGGGCACACTGGTTCTGCAGGCTGTGGGATTGTGGTTTTCTTGCATTTGGTGTCTTCCCCCTCGAGGGTGAGGCTGGTTTAGAGGCTAGTGCAAGCTTCCTGGAGGGCCAGTGCCTGCCCCCTCATAGTGGAGCTGGGTCTTGGCCTGGTGGGCAGGGCAGTGTCTAGGGGCATGCCTAGAGACACATGAGATTTTGTGTGTGCCCTTTAAGAATGAAGTCTGTATTTTCCCCAGTACTGTGGGGCTTCTGATAGAAAAGCCAAATGCTCTTGGGTCTTGTCTTCCTGGCACACGATCCCGGGGCTGGGGAGCCTGACGTGGGGCTCAGAACTCTCACTCTTATGGGAGAATCTCTTCAATATAATTATCCAGTTTATGGGTTGCCCACCTGGGGGTATGGGACTTGATTGTATCATGAGTCCACTGCTCCTACCTGTCTTGTTGTGGTTCCTTCTTTATGTCTTTGGTTGTAGAAGATCTTTTCTGGTAGGTTCTGGTCTTTTTCATTAATGGCTGTTCTGCAGATAGCTGTGATTTTGGTGTGCTCCTGAGAGGAGGTGAGCTCAGGGTCTTTCTACTCCACCATCTTGGCTGATCTGTATTAGAGAGTGTCTTAATTTCTCCCTCACTTTTGCAGGACAGCTTTGCTGGATATAGGATTTTTGGTTGACAAGTTTTGTTTGTTTTTTTCTATCACTTTGATATGTTGGTCCATTGTCTTCTGGCATCCAGAGTTTCTGATAGCAAATCTGCTGATATTGAGGATCAATTGTATGTGACAAATGACTTCTCTCTTGCTGCTTTCAAGATTCACTCTGTCTTTGTCATTTGACAGTTTGATTATGTGTCTTGGTGTGGGTTTGAGTTCATTTTACTTGGAGTTGGTTGAAATCTTTGGATATTTATCTTCATGTATTCCATCAAATTTGGAACATTTGCAGCCACAGTTTCTTCAAATATTCTCTGTGCCACTTTTGTTCTCTTTTCTCCTTCTGGTACTCTCTCAATGCATATGTTGTTCTGGGTGATGGTATCCCACAGGTCCCTTAGGTTCTATTCATTTTTCTTGAATCTTTTTTCTGTTTTTCAGCTTCAATAATTACCATTGTCTTGTGTTTAAGTTCACTGATTGATTCTATCTTCTGTCTGCTCAAATCTGCTTCTAGTAGTTTTTTCATTTCAATTATTGTAATTGAACTAAAATTGTTTTAATTATTATAATTGAACTAAAAGTTCTTGAATTGCTTTTTAGCTTTTCTATCTCTTTATTGTTCTTCCCATTTTGTTCATACATCATTTTCTTGACTTTCTCTACGTCTTCCTTTAATTCTTTGAGCATTTTTAAGACAGTTGTTTTAAAGTCTTTTTCTAGTATGTCTGCCAGCTGGTCTTTTTTCAGAACAGTTTCTGTTGGTTTATTTTTTCCTTTGAATGGGCTATACTTACTGTTTCCTTATATGATTTTGTCAAACACTGGACATTTGAATCTAATAATGTGGTAACTCTGAAAATCAGATTCTCCCCCTTCCCAGGGTTTGCTTTGTTATTATTTTTGTTTTTTAGATGGTTGTAGGTCGGTTTTTGTGCTAAGAATTAGCCTGAGGTATAAACTTAAGGTCTTTTCTCAGGTTGTGTCTTTCCTTGGGCTTACACAGTGACTTTCTAATTTCCAGTATACACAGCTGCTATTGAATGTCCTAGTCTTTAATACGTTTCTCCCAAAAGGGGCAAAAGAAAAAAATGAATGGGGTGGCACCAGCCTTTTTACTCCCTTAAAAGTCATTTCAGCAGAAGGGGGAAGGGCTTACAACAATGAGGAGGTGTAAAAATATTGGCCACCCACCTCTTTGTACCTCTGTGATCAGAGGCAGCAATTAGTGATTAGAACACAGATCCCAAATATTTGGATGACATGGTCCTTATTGCCTAATCTGACTTTCTGGAACAAATGCATGGCTGTCCGCTATCAGTCAGGAGGCTGGGGGATGGGTAGCTACTACTGTGCTAAGAGCTGAAATTGACCAAAATTAACTGCAATTTACCATTCAAGTTTGCAATAGACCCTAAAGTTACCAGATAGTTACATCAGACAGATTCTGCTAGTGTAATTGTTGTTTGGGGGGAGATAGATTCCTGGTCCTTTCTACTCCCATCTTCCTAGAATCTTCTTTCTCTCCTTCACTTTTGAAGCTAATTCTGCAGAATACAGACTTCTTGGTTGATGGGGTTTTTCTCTCAACACTTTAAATATTTCACTCCATTCACTTCTTGCATTGTTTCTGAGGAGGAGTCAGATATCAGTCTTATCTTTCCTCCTCTATAGGTAAGCAATTTTTCCCTCTGGTGTCTTTCAGGATTCTCTGTTTTTAATTCTCTGCAGTTGAATATCATATGCCTAGGTGTAGTTTTATTTTGGCATTTAACCTGGTTGGTGTCCTCTGAGCTTTCTGGATCTGTGGTTTGATGTCTGACATTAATTTGCGGTAATTCTCAGTCATTACTGCTTCAACTTTTGCTTTTGTTCCTTTTGCTCTTTCTTCACTTTCTGGTATTCCCATTATACATATGTTACACCTTTTGTAGTTGTCTTGTGTATTCTTTTTTTTTTCAGACTGTTTACTCTTCACTCTTCAGTTTTGGAATTTTCTCTTGACATATCCTCATGCTTAGAGATTTTTTGATCAGCTGTATCCAGTCTACTAGTGAGTCAATCAAAGACATTCTTTCTCTGTTTCAGTGTCTTTGATCTCTAGCATTTTCAAAATTCTTTCTTAGATTTTCCATCTCTCCATTTACTTTGTTTACTTTACCTATCTGTTCTTACATGTTGTCTACCTTTTTCATTAGTGCCTTTAGCATGTTAGTCATTGTTATTTTAAATTCCTGGTCTGGTAACTCCAACATTCCTGCCATATCTTAGTCTGATTCTGATACTTGCTCTGTCTCTTCAGACTATGTTTTTGCCTTTATTATACCTTGTTTTTGTTGAAAGGCAGACATGGTGTACTGGGTAAAAGGAACTAAATAGGTCTTTAGTGGTATAATATAAAATGTGGAAGTGGGGGAAGTCTTCAACAGTCCTATGATTAGGTCTCAGTTTTTTGTGGGCATGTTGACCTGGGATCTGATCTTCATAAGTAGCTCTCAGTTTTTTCCCCAACTTAGGTGGGACAGGATATTTGGAGGGGGTTGAGAGTGGGGTAGTTCCCTCCTCCACATGGAAAGCTAGAAGGGGTTGAATATTAATATTAATATTATTAATAATATTTAATATTATTAAAGGATATTACCCTTTCCCCAGGTTGGTTAGACTCTGATAGAACCCAAATAGGTTAGGCTCTGGTAAAACAGTTTCTCCTGAAGGCAGACCTTTTAGGAAGTACAGAATGCTCTGTGTGTTTCAAAATGATTACTTTTCTCCTCCTCCTGCTGGAAGCACAAGGGGATTTTTCTCCAACATTCACTGTGAGAAACCTGCTAGTGCTCCTGGAGGTAAACTTACAAAAAGTGTGGAGGCCCCCAGTGAATGGGGCCTATGGAGTTTTTAATCTCTCATACTTGTCCACACTGAGCCTCCAGCAATTAGTCAATTACAATTCAGGTTTTCCTACCCAACATTGGTTCCTGCAGATGTCTCTGCCTGAGGGTTTCTACTCCAGTAAGCTAATTCTCTGTATCTACCTGTCTCCCCAGTTTTTGTGGCAGCAATTAGCCCTGTGACCTCACTTCTTCGACAGAGTTAAGATTTGTTGATTTTCAGTTTGTTCAGCTGTTTACTTGTTAAGATAGAGTGACAATTTCCAAGGTTTTTACACGTCAGACCAGAAACCAGAAGTCCTATTTTTAATAGGCAGCACATACATATGTACAAAATTTAAAAAGGAAAGTTACACAGAGTATACAGGATTTTTTTTTTTGCTACCATCACATTTTACTCCTAGTATGTTACCAATTTCTTGTATCCTTTCAGATACCCTATGCTCATAGAAATATTTGGCTGATTAGATATGTATGTTTGTGTTGTATATTTTTATATGAGTGGTATCATAATGTACACAGTATCTTAAAATTTACCTTTCTCATTTAACAACGTATCTTGGAGACATTCTTCCTTTGTAATAGCTGCATAGTATGTCTTTGATGGATAATTTAGATATTTTCAACTTCCTTTTTTTTTTTTAATGTTATGTGCATGCAGTTTTGTGACTTTTGTTGTGCTGAGATTTTCTTTTTAGTGGTATTATGTACATTCATAATGTACATTCACCACCCTCCATCTCCAGAACTTTTTCCTCTACCCAAACTGAAACTCTGTAGCTTTTTAACACTAATTCCATTACCCCTCTCCCCAGTCCCTCGAAACCACCATTCTACTTTTGTCTCCATGAATTTGACTACTCTAGGTATTGATACCTCAAGATTTTAATTTTTAATGTAGACAAAGTTATCAATCTTTTGTTTGGATTGTACTTTTCTGTGTTGTCTAAGATGATAATGATGTCCTGGGATGCCCTTATTGGAAGGGTTGGGCCTCCTTAGTCATGCTGTGGCACCATCACCCTTTCCCCTGGACTTTCCTGCAGTGTAAAAGCTGGAGAAAGGAGAAGGTGGATGGGGAGCAGAAATTCTGGGCATCAGACCCCAGGAGAGTGACTAATTCAGGTAACAGTATGCCCAACATCATCATATCCCTGTGTGGAAAGAGGCCAAGTTCCCTCCAAGGACTCTTGACTCACCTTCCAGTCAGGATACCTTGGAGTTGGTGGGATTACCTGAGGTCAGCAGTTCAGGTGGCCTGAATATCCTGGAGTCCACCCTCAAGAGCACCTGCCTAATTCTACGTAGTTGAGCATCCTGAGGCCACTGCATGCAGAGCTTTATTATTTTTTTCTAATTACAAAGATAACTCATACATTTTATGCCAAATTCAAACGTTACAGACACATGTAGTGTAGTCAATGCACATCACCTGTGGTCCCATCCCCAAAGAAAATCTCAGTACACAGCAAGGCACATATTTCTTTTTTTTTTTTTTTAGGTTTATTTATTTATTTTGGCTGTGCCAGGTCTTAGTTGTGGTTTGTTTGTTTGTTTATCTATTTATGTATGTAGGCTGCGCTGGGTCTTAGTTGCAGCACGTGGGATCTTCGTTGCAGCATCTTTTAGTTGCTGCATGTGGGATCTTTAGTTGTGGCATGTGGGCTTCTTAGTTACAGCATGCATGTGGGATCTAGTTCCCGGATGAGGGATCCAACACGGGCCCCCTGCATTGGGACTGCGGAGTCTTACTCACTGGACCACGAGGGAAGTCCCAGGCACCTATTTCTTGATTGTTTTTCTTTTCTATTCAAAGACAAACACCTATTTCTGTATTAAACATACAATGGCCATCTTTCCATATTCATACATAGTGATAGATCTATCTAATTTAAAAAGTATTGAGAATGTATTCATTTAAATTTTTATTACAGAAGTGTTACATGAATACATACTCTGAGTCAACAACATACAAATATAAGAGGAAAGTGACATTCTTCTTTCGTTTCTCCTGCTCTCCTCTTCCCAGATGGGAAAATTTCCTTTCCCTTTTCTTTGCATTTACACACAGACACAACACGTACACACACACTTGTTTCACTTAACCATAGACCTTGAACATCTTTCATGTCAGTACATACCTAACTCATTTCCTTACTGCCTGTATAATTTTCAAGTATACTGTAACTCAGTGGTTCTGGGATTCATGTGGGGAAGTTGTTAGAACACGGGTTGCTAAGCCCCTCTGCAAGTCTTCTGCTGGGGTGGGCTGGTGCAGCCTGAGGCTGTCCTGAGGTGCCCACATTGGGAACCAAGTCTTGTCCATCACTCTTGTGTTTGTACAAACATCCTGTACATATCTCTGAGCACTGGAGGGTTTTGTAGGGTAATTTGTAGGCATGGAAATGGGTCAAAGGGGATTAGCTATAGCTACAATACTTTTAATGATATGGCCAAACTGGGCTCCAACAATGCAGACTCTCTCCTCCACAGTGCACACGTCCTGCCTGTCCCTTGTATACCACCCATATCAAACATTGTGCAAAATTGTTTTTATTTTGCCAGTTTGATATATATTTTAAGATATATACTTATTTTAATTATTTAATTATGAAAGAAGCTGAACAATGAATGCCTTCCTTTTTGTGAACTTTTAATTTTGGATTTTAGATTTATAGAAATGTTGCAAGATAGTACCAAGTTCCCAAATGCCCTATCCCAACTTCCCACCATGTTAACATACCTAACTATGGTACATTTCCCAGAACAAAGAAATTAACAGTGATCCATTACTATTAACTAAACTCCAGATTTTATTTGGATTTTACCAGTGTTCCCACCAATGTCCTTTTCTGTTCCAGCATCCCACGTTGCATTTGGATGTCTTGTCTCCTTAGGCTCCTCTGGTCTGTCCATGTCTCCTATGACCTGGGCAGTTACAAAGACTCTTGGTCAGTTATTTTGCCAAATTTCTCTCAATTTGGGTCTGTCTGATGTTTCTCTAATGCTTAGACAGGGATTATAGGTTTAGGGGTGAGGGGAATACCACAGAGGTGAAGTGCCTTTCTCATCATGTCATGTCATATCAAGGGATACATGATATCGCATGCTTCCTTCAAAAATAAAAACTGTTTAGTAAGGAAAATTCCAGACACACATAAAAATAGGAAGAATAGAGTAAGTACTCATCACTGGGCTCCCAGTCACTAGTGTTTTGCCACTTTGGTTCTGGATGGCTTTTCAATGTGGTTGGAAGATGAGTTTCCCATCTCATCTTTCTTCCTTTTCTCTTCTCCTCTTTCCTTCCTTCCTCTCTCTCTCATTTCCTTTTTCAAACAGAAAGGGGACACTGATTAACTGTGGTGGGAATCTAGCTGGGACCTAGATGGAGGAGCATAAAGAATCTAGGCAAAATGTCCTCATGTAGGAATCCCAGCTAATGATGGCCTTTTGGTCTTTGCTTCACTTCTAGCTTTTTCTTGAAGAGGTGACTGGTCCAGCATAGGGTACCCTTATTATTAGCTTGGACTCTAGGATCTGAGTGAAAGGAACCCAACTCAAATTGTTTAAGCAAAAGATAGAATTCACTAGCTCAGAAAATTAAAATCAACTGAGTTGGACTCAATCCTCTGGCTCACTTTGTGTCCCCTTTCTTGCCACTTTCCAGCTGTTTCCCCTCTGTTGCTGCCACCTGTGGTGCCTGGATCACTGCTGACAGCATGTGATGACCCCCCCCAGCTTCTCAGCTGAGGTTGATTCTCCCCACAGTCATTTCAGTGCAGGCCAAAGGCGTGCGCTTCGTTGGATAAACCTGGATTACTTCCCTGCGCTTCCTGAACCAACCACTGGGAATGTAATTCTTGATTGCACAGCCTTGAGGCTAGAATCAAGTTCATTTAAGTCAGACCACATGGGTTAAATAAAGGAAAAGGTACTTCCCCTAATAAAAACTGGGTTTATGCTATAAAAAAGAAGGGAGTGTGGATCCAGGGTATGAAAAACAACTGATAAACCCTGTTTATCTGGGACACCTTTCTCATGTCTTTCTTTTCCAGCCTTTCCTTCTCCCAACCCCTGCAGATGAGCCCACTCTCCTTTGTGTCCCTCACTGTTACCCCACCATGATTCTTTCAAAGCACTTGTCCCTTTGATAAGGTGGGTGTGGTCCACCCTAGGAGCATCTGTGGAGAATTTTTAAACAATCATAAAATCAAGATTTAATCTTTTAAATAACCATACACTAGTAATTCTAAACAGTGTCAGTGATAAAATGTTCCTTGAAAAAAAACCCCAACAAACCAAGATACAGAACATTTCCAGCACCACAGAGGCTTCCTTAAGGAAATGTTTTAATACTTAACAATCTGATCTGAATTCTGCATTCACAGATGCTGAGAAAATCTCAGACATGTTTAGGGTCCCCTGGCCTTGTGGTGGTGTAGGAAGGCCTTCTCACCCTTTGTGAGTGTCCCCCCACCCCCACCCCTTGGGGATTACTTACCTCCAGGAGTGGGCTGTTTCTGCCCCCATTTCTCAACCATCCCTGGAGTGGGGCCTGAGCCTACCTGGGCCAGTCCTTTGGGGCCCAGGGTGGGGGAGATGTTCAAAGCTATCAGCTCATTTTCCTGACTCACTGGCTTCATTTCACTACTATTCCCAAGGCCTTGCCAGGTGCTCTAAGCTGTTCTCAGAGTAGGGTCTGCAGGTCTTTCCTTGTTGAACCATATACCTGAGGCTGGGTTTTCTTCATATACTTCAACCCTAGCAATATATTGCAACAGATTCAATGCAGAAGCAGATGTGAGACTCCAGCTATCTTCTATGAAGCCAGACTTTAAAGAAATTTGCAAAAATGTAAAACATTTGCCACTCTTCTCTATATTTTGGGGAATTATAGCTACTTTTCTAAAAAAGGTAATGTTTATTTTAAAATGAAAATAATTTTTAAAAATTTGTTTTAATTTATAATATGGTAAACATGGAAAGATATAACCCATATTAGCAAAAACTTTTTGAGGCCCTCAATCTTTTTTTTTTTTTGGCCACACCACGCTGCTTGAGGGATTTTAGTTCCTCGACCAGGGATTGAACCTGGGCCCTTGGCAGTAAGAGCATAGAGTCCTAACCACTGCACTGCCAGGGAACTCCCGTCAATCATTTTTAAAGAGTATAAAATGGTCTTGAGAGTAAGAGTCTGAGAATCGCTAATCTAATTTAATCCTCATAGCAGCTCTATGAGGTGGTCTCATTAGTCCCACGTCAACAGTGAATAAATTGAGGCCCAGAGAAAGGAAGAGATCTGGCCTTTGCTTCACTGTCATTAAGTGGCAAGGGCAGAATTCAAACCTCCTGCTCAAGGTTTATCCCTCAAGATTCAACGAAACCTACTCCTCCAGTAGGCAGATAGGGTAGGGGAGGTCCCCGGAGAAAGAAATCCAGGCATGGCTTTCTCGACATAAGAAAAGCCATTTTTGGCCTAAGTCATTTTAAGCCTGGCCACAACGCTTGCCCTTCAACAGGTCTCAGTAATGATCTTAAGAGAAAAAAAGAAAAACTGTTATCAGGCAAGAGAAGTAACAGTAGCAAAGATAATATATCAGTAGTAAAGACTCTCAATTCTGTTTCAATGGTAAAGATTAGTCTGAAGTGCTCAACTACCAGATCAGTTTGGACCTAAGGGATGATGTAGACCTTTTCTGACCCTCATGACTTCAACTAAAGCTTGGACTCTGACTGCCCAAGCCCTTTATGAATACGCATGTTCCCTTAGCTTAAAACTTCCTCAATTTTGCTACCTGGGGAGACACTGCTTTGGGAAAAAGCCGCAGCATTCTCCTTACTTGTTGCAAGAAATAAATCCTTCCTTCTCCCACTCTTTGTCTTCTGGCTTGACACCCACCAAAAGGCAAAGCCAGTTTTTCAGGTAACACTCCCAACAAGAGCGCCATTTAGGAGTCCACTTGCCTCTTTGAGCTACGTATCCTCATTTGTAAGGTGTGCACCACAATGTTTCTACTTCCTGGGACTACTGGGGTGATTCTGCATCAGGTAAAGAGCAAACGAGGATATTAATAACCCGATGAGTGAGAAATGTATCCCATTCTGCAGGAAAGAAGGCTGAGGCCCCATGACTGGGCGGGCTCCAGCTCTAGGGACCACCCAACGCCCGGCCCGCCTGGACCGTCCCCTTCCAAGCACCCGGCTTGCCTGGACGTCCCCCGCCCCCAGCCCCACTGGGACCCCCTGGCTCCTAGCGCACCAGTACCACTCTAATCCCAGCCCGCCTGGACTCATGCTCCCCAGCAGGCCAGTCCTGTTCGCCGGGTAGCAGCCGACTCCTCCCGCTTGCCTCACTTCCGGCGCCCAGGCCGGAAGCCTCCCTTCCGGTTCTCAAGATCGCGCTCCGGAAGTGAGTCACTGTGCCAGCACCTAAGATGGCCGCCAGCCCATCCACCACCGTGGTCAACAGAGGAGAAGCGGGCGCGAACCCGGAAGTTGCCCGGCTCGGCCATGGGAGATGTCGGGGGCGTGGCTTCCGGCGGCCAGCGCCTGCGAGTGCGGGCGGCTGGGTCTAGCTGAGGCGGCGGCTGACAGGAGCTCCTCCCCGGTCGTCTGCGGCTGGTGCCTAGGCGAACCAGCGGCCCCCAGCTCGTGGCCCCGCGAGGCTCCAGGGCCGCACCGTGGGATGGACGAGGGGAAGATGGACGAAAATGAATGGGGGTACCACGGTGAAGGCAACAAGAGCCTAGTGGTGGCCCACGCACAGGTGAGCGGTTGACTGTCGGCGCGGTTCAGGGCCCTTACCCTACTCCCGGTGGGTTCCGCGTCCCCCAAGCACCCCCTCCGCTCAGGTCGGTTCTGTATCCCCTCAGGACCCACTACCCCCGGATCGGTTCCCCAGCAGCCCTTCTTCCGGTCGGTCGCGCGTTCCCCCAGTGTCACTGCCCCGCGATAAGTTTCGCGTCCCCCCAGCATCACCCCTCCCCGTTGGGTCAGTTCCGCGTCCCGCTGGTGTCACCGCCTTCCCCCAGAGCAGTTCCGCGTCCCCCCATCGCTCTCCTCCCCCTAGGTTGGTGCCATGTCTCCCCAGCACTCTCCTCCCTCCAGATCGGTTCCCTGTTCCCCCAGTGTCACCTTTTCCCCCCGGGTTTGTTCCGCGTCCTTCCAACGCGCCCCATCCCGGCCTCACACGGTGCCGCCTCCGACTGCCCAGCTGCGGTGAGGCCGTACGGAGTAGCCTTAGGGAAGATACAGGGTACCGGCAAGGTCAGGAGAAAGAAGCAAAGTGCTTGGGGTGCTGTTACCTCCCTGAGATGCAGGGAATGGCTGTTCTCCTGCTGCTGTTGTTAATATTAATGGAGCATTGTCTGCAGGTTCTTCTCCAAAGTCTTTTAGAATTTAAAGAATTTCCCTTTCTTAATTCAGTAAGGAAGAGAGTTTCTGAGAGTGCAGTGAGGACTCCCAGTGAGTTGAATCCGGGAAGAGAAGCTTGTGGATTTGTGTGAAGGCCCAGATCTCTCTGACATCTTGCTGTCTGATACAACCAGGCAGGAATGTGGTGGGCTGGGGGAGGAGTGATAGGTGTCATTGAGAGCTTAAGAGTATGGGAGTTGCAGTTACACAGAGCTGGGCAGAATCCCAGTTCTACCACTGCCTGGCTCAGGCTCAGTTTCTGCATTTGCAAAGTGGAACTAGTAACAGAATCCCCTTTGCAGAATTGCTAGAAAGATGAGGAGCTGGACAAGTTATGCAAGTGATAACTATCATCCACCTTGGACTTGGCGGTTACTAGCTCTGACCCAGCCCAACAGCTCCTACGGGGAGCTCATCTTCCAATTCCTCAGTAAGATTGCATGGTATATCTTCACTTTATGTAAAGCTAATTAAGCCTTCTTTTGGCTAATGTACTGAGTTTCAAAAGTAGCGTCAGATGAAGTAGCAAGTTCCAGACTCAGTGTAAAAGAACACCAGGCCTTGGGCACTCAGATGCCTTCTCCATTGTTCCTGACAAGCATGTGTCTACCCTCCAGGACAACTGGCCCCTTCCTTTGTTGCACAGCCCCAGATGTTAGGGTCATGTTTCTTTTTCCTTTTTTTCCCCCCACTTTTAAACTGAGTCATCAGGCTATCCTGTACCTGTTCTCTTCATTATTTTAAATCTAAATTTGCTTTACTATGCTCATTCCTGCTTGGTTGTTGTTAGCTCATCATTTGAATTTGAAGATTATCATCACGAGTAGTCTTGTAAGAAAAGGTTCCCACCAAGTGAAGATGCTGAGTAAAGGGAGAACTCTGCCCCTTGAGTGTGGAGAAACCTTTGTGCTTTGCCTGGGCCTTGAGGGAGGACAGAGCCCTGGAAGGCAGCTTTCAGGACCCTGCTGTGCCCAAGGAGAGGGTGTGTGTGTGTGTGTGTGTGAGTGGGATAGAAGAAGGTGGGTGAGCACCAAGTATTTCTGCTCCCATGGATGGACTCTCCAGACCCACCTCGTTCATTCTGAAGTAGAGGGTGACCCTCACCAGGTTTCTTTCAGATCGGGAGACGATCTCTTTCTCAGAGGGGGCATCATCTACTTTCAGAATTGAAAGGTCCTTAAAAAATGATGAGTCTGTCCCCTCTCCTTTCCAGTGTCAGAACCCGACATGCCTTCAGCCAGCCAGTCCTGAGGCCTGGCATCTGCACTGGAGGAACATGGGATAAGACATAGACAGACAGCCTTCCAGGCTGGTGGGTTGGGAGGCTTCCAGGAGCACAGGACTTGTAGAAAATGGGGCCTGGATATGGAGGAGCTAAGTGCAGGCCGAAGGAGGGCCATAGTGTGGGGTGTGCTCAGGGTTGGGCAGTAAGAGATGACAGTGTGAGACCTGAACGGTATGCCAGTTCTTGACAGGTTGCTGTCAGTTTTCCTGTGGCCCAGTGCTCAGCATCCTTGGGTCCAGCTGTGCAATTTAACCCTTTCCCAGGCACTGGCCCTTGGCCCTGGCACTGACCCTCTGAGGTGCTCCAAGGCTGTGGCCAACCTGACACTGTACTCTAGTGGGTGCCTGGAGTCCCCGGCACTGACCCTGCGGGGGGTCTTGGGCAAGGACATTTCCCTTGTGGGCACGTACTTTCCTTTCCTTACTGTAGCCTGAGGGTGCTGTCACTTGTTCTAGTGGCTGTGCCATACTTGTGTTCATGCTGAGCTGTGGTCACGAAGCCTGGCGCTGCCCTCAAGTGCGCTGCTGCCACGTGGGATTTCTCTCCGTGTGGCGGTGTTGCTTTTTCATCTGCAGTGACCCTTCTTTACCTTGGTCTTGTTCGCTTTGGCTTGGCATCCTGTCCTGTGAAGGTCACTGTAAGTCTGGTTTGTCATTTGATCTCGTATGTGCCTTCAGTTGGGGGAGTCACCCAGGGCAGGCCAGGCAGAGACTCCTCCCCAGGCACTGAGCTGCCTTCCAGCTGCCCTTGCCTCTGGGGTGCAGGGCAAACAGGGGCCCACTCCCTTCATCACACTAAGCTGTTGTGACGTTTTCCTCCTTATTGACAGAGGTAACATGAAAGACCCGCCAACCAAGATCTTTTATCAAAAGTTTGTGCCTGATCTTTCAGGTTTTATAGCTTTTCTAAGATTCTGATCGGGCTTCAGATCCTTTCTGCAATTGTTTTGATGCCCTGGGGTGTTTGTCCTGAAGATATGGGGTTCAGGCAGTCAGGAGCTGTGTGTTTCTCTTCTCTTGTGTTTTAGGATTTGTAGATCATACTTCTTAATGGAGCTGTTGGAAGCAAATGAGTTGTTCTCTCTTTTTTTTTTTTTCTGTCTTTCTTTTTTTAATGGCGTATTCCCAAGTCCTGGGCTTAATTTTCTCCTGAATCTAGTAGAAAGAGTCTTAACGTTCTGTTACCTGTAGTATTTTTTTTAACAAGTAACTTATTCTGCATTTGAGATTTTTAATGATATTCATACAGGTTGATACAGCTGATGTGACTTCTTGGTGATGTCTCATTGGAGAGCTGTGCATGTAACCCTGTCTTTATTCCTGGGATCACCTGCAGTTGAATGGTTAGGATTTGTTATTTCCAAAATATATTCCCTTTGGTGGTTTCCAGTCCTGGCCTTGGTGAGTGCTGAGCTCTGCCTTTCTAGCATGTGGGGGTCTGCTGGTCTAGGCCTGGTATCCTAAGGTGGCATGGTCACTTCCCCCGCCCCGACAATACCTTCTTCCTCCTCAGCAGAACTCAGGACAGCAGCTGCCCCTTTTACCAGGAAGGTAAGGAAGGTTTCTGTGTCTGCTGCAGAAGGACGAGACCACAGCACTGGGTCACCTACCTCTTGGTTTGGACACCTGCTCTGCGGCCATCATGTGGCCTTGGAGAGCCTGGGGTCCTTGAAGGCTCCCCTCTACAACACCCTCACTGTGCGTTCCATGCATTTGTGGTATGTCTTTATAAAACATTCTCATTTTCTTCTGGCTGTTGGATTTTCCATCTTTTAGGGACCATCTGAACACCTCTTCTGCTGCAGCCCCCGAGTGTCCTGTCCCCAAATGTCACCTGGGCTTACACCTCCACTGTCCTGTCCCCCACCTCACAACTTGCATCTGTGTCTGCTTCAGTCCTGAGGCAGCTGTGGGTCCATACAGGCAGGTGAAACTTGGGAAGGAAAATGTCCTGCCCATTCCAGACACCTGCTGTCCCCACCTGTGGTCTCCACCTCCTGTCTGGCCTCACTTCGGAGTCCTTGGCTCCCCTCTATGACAGGGGTTCCCAACCCCCAGGCTGTGGACCGGTATGGGTCCGAGGCCTGTTAGGAACCAGGCCACACAGCAGGAGGTGAGTGGCGGGCAAGCGAGCGAAGCTTCATCTGCCGCTCCCCATCGCTGACATTACTGCCTGGACCACCCACCCCCCGGCCCCTGCCGTGGAAAAATTGTTTTCCACAAAACTGGTCCCTGGTGCCAAAAAGGTTGGGGACAGTTGCTCTATGAGATGTCTCGAGTCACCCTCCATCTGTTCTGTCTGAGGCTGTCAGCCCAACAATGCATCCCACACCTTGTCCCTCTTATCCTTCTGTGGGCCCTGGGGTGTGTTTCTGATTGCCTCTGGTCAGCAGAGCCAAGTGACTTGGCTTGGTATTCTGTCACGGGTATTCTGATGGAAGACCTGGGCTGTGCCCGAGTTGGGTGTCTGTGGGTGGTGGCCTCACTGAGAAGCAGGGCTGAGCCATTTTGGGATGCCTGGGGTAGCACCCTGAGGGTCGATTCCTTCTGTTGTTGTGTTTATCTTAGTCTCCCTTTCCCTTAAAAGTTGCCTGATCTCTGCTTCCCTGGGGTCTTCTTGGGGTCCCATCCTGGGTTATATCCTCACTCTGGTGGAAGACCTGACTTGGGCTTGTCCTCCAGCAGTGAGGCTTCAGCGATTGATCACTTCACACCTCGTCTTTGCCAAGAGGCCCTGGGCCCTTGGGCTTCACATGGGCAGATGACCCTTTTATATATTGTTTTTGTGGTCTTTTATTTTTATTTAATACCAAGCGTTTGTTCCTCTCTCTGCCCCAGAAAATACAGAATACTAGAAGGAAGAAAGTAAAAAGCATCCAATGTCTCCCTACTAAGAAAATAATTTTTGTTAACACTTGGTGCACTTCCTTCTATTATATGCTTTTATTGGGTACTTAAGCATCCTATCTGTCTGTTTTTGTTTTCTGCTTTTTCACTCAACCCTACAGCATAAATATGTAGATAATTCTTCAAACAAGTTTTTAAGGCTGCCGAGCACTTAGGCAGCCAGAGTTCCTGTGCTGTCAGACATTCACACTGTTGAGCTGTTGTGAGCCAGGCTTTGCTGATGTCTCGGTGTTTTGAGGACTTGGGTGGGTTCTCAGAGGGGATCGAAGGAACATCTCCTAGGCCTCCTGGCACATGACATGCCAGTACTCCCCCACCCCCGCCATGGCCTGGGACCCTCACAGCACTGAATGCTTTCTACTCCTTTTATAAGTGGCGTGTTGTACGTTTTGAGGTTGTTTAATGTGTATGTGTTTATATGTGTCATTTCTCCATTCACTGACTTTTTCAGCTTGTTAAAATCTTTGATTTTCATCTAGTGTTCCACGGTATGAGAGAGCACACCGTGATTTTCTGTCCTCAAGGACAGAAAAGGTGTGGCCCTGGCCTAAGATTCCCTGTCCTGCTTTGGAACAGGGAAGAGCTGCCTCTGCCCCAGACTGTGCAGAAACTCTTGTTAAGCCCCTCTTCTTAGTCTCACCCTTTTCTCTTCACGTTCTTAGCATTTTATCCTAGACACTATGAAGAAGGTATGTTTTAAAATCTGGTTTCAGATATTTAGTTTAAAAGGAAAGGAGTTGTTTCCTTCACAACTGGTTAAGACCTTGTGAGCTGGCAGGGCCCTGGTGCTTACCAGATTATGCGTTGGTTTCGGCTCCTTCATGGGAATCTCCCCGTGGGTGGCTGGATCAGTCCCACTCCATGCCATGGGTGGCCCTTGGACTAACTGCATCTTTGTGCCAACCAGGGCTGGTGAGGTTGATTTCTCACCTTTTCTCTGCTGTCCCCTTGAATAGGTGTTGTCTGGGCCCATGGCCAGCCTCGTGGCATGTAACAGGGCCACCAATCCAGCCCAGTCAGACCTTTACAAGGGGCAGTTAGCACTCGCCGTCCAGAACAGGTGTGCCCACTGAGTGCTTGTGTTTGTGGAGACTGGCCTTCAAGGCTGACACTGCAGCTCCTGTGGGGCAGGTGGGCAGTTTCTGGCGATGGTTTTAAATGGGTCCCTAGAGAAAGCAGTTTTCCTTGAAGCAGACACAACATGACACTCAGAATTTCTTAGCAGGTCTTGAGAAACAGTGAAGTCCAGGTGAGAAGTGAGGGTGCTTTTAGGGGGGCTGAGTTTCTGGAAAGTTGCCTAGAATTAGGGTTTCTGCATATCAACTTTTGTTTTTCCTTGAATTTTGATGGACTCCTTGGCCAGTTGATGCCCATGATCGAATATTGATGTCTGCCTGGATTTGGGAGGGGTTAGGGGCATGTGCACGTCCTCGACCTTTGCTTCCCCAAGTCTGGGCTTGGGGCTCAGGGAGGTGATGGATGTCTGGGGTTTTGAGAGGAGTGTGCGTCATCTGAGTGGGGCAGGAAGTGCCAGGGGGGCTGTGGGCTAGGGAAATGGATCTCGTCTCTATGGGCCTTCCTTGCTGTCAGCCATGTTTTGGGTTCTAAAGCTGCACTTTCTGAGCCTCTTCAATCACCAGCTCCTCCCACCCCGCCTAGATCCCAGTGCTCCAGACCGTGCCTGAGCTCCTGCACCTCTGCTCTCCTCCTCCTGTTCACTGCTTCTCTCTGGGCACAGTCCAGG
The DNA here is from genome assembly GCF_009873245.2 of Balaenoptera musculus. Classification (NCBI taxonomy): domain Eukaryota; kingdom Metazoa; phylum Chordata; class Mammalia; order Artiodactyla; family Balaenopteridae; genus Balaenoptera; species Balaenoptera musculus. The sequence continues at coordinate 26,485,935 of NC_045790.1, read as the reverse complement.
TTCCCGACGCAAGCCCTTCTGCCTGGAACTCCCTGTCTCCATGGGAATGGTTTCCAAAGTTGTCCACATGGAATTATCTCCCCCATTACCAAGGCTCCACAACACATCCAGGTTATTTCCTTGGAGAATGGCCATTTCAAAGGCTGTACTAGTTTAAAAGGTTGTTTTTTTCCATTTTTTTAAACAATTTTGTAATGTATGTTATATGAACATTGTAAAAAATTGGAAAACCCAAATAAACAGAACTTTAAAAAATAAGTTCCCAGTTGGTGCTACCTGGACACGCGTTTACCTGTTCTGAAGCCCTTTCAGACAGTTCATACAAACTCAGCATGCACATACTTTAAGATTTTTTGTTTTACAAACTTTAAAAAATGAAGAGTAATAAATCTACAGAAAAGTGGTCAGATCATATGCGTATATACAGCTTGATTATGACAAAATACATGGACCCGTGTTCTCATGACCAGCCGCTTCTAGAGCCTTTCTTAGGGACCATCCCACCTGCCAGAGATCTTAGTCTTGTCTGTTTTTGAGCTTTACATAAATAGAACTATACCCATACATCATTCTCTAATACACACACACACACACACACACACACACACACACGTGTATGTACATATTTATAAAGATAGGTTCATTCTATAAGCCCTGTTCTGTCATCTTTTTCATTTATCAGTAGATGATGACTGTACCTTTGTGTCTGTAAATATGGATCTTCCTTATTTTCTTGTAAATGACGGCATAGTATTCCATGGTCTGGAATATGTCCCTCCGTATTTAACCATCCTACTAATGTTGGACGTTTAGGTTGTTTCCATTTTATTTGGAATTATAAACAGTACTTTTATATGCAGTAGCTAAAATCTTCTGTGCATCTTTAATTAAGATAAATTACTGGGAGTGGGCTGGCTAGGTCAGAGAGCACAGGTTTTCCTGGTTGCTCTGTGTCTTCAGACGTGTGGCCCAGTACTGGCCCCCACCTCCTCCCCGGGGCACTGGCTGCCTGTGGGGCTTTCAGCATCTGCACTGCTGAGGATGGCTTCTTATCCACAGCCACCCACCCTTATCCCCGGGCTTTGGGTGGGTACTAATCAGACTTTGTTTTATTTTCCAATAGCGTTGTGTGGTGCTTCGTTTTCTGAAGTTTCCTCCTAATAGGAAGAAGGTAAGATCAGTGGATTTGCCACCCAATCATTAAAATAATTATTTAAGAAAACTTTGATTTTTTTCTGATGCAGAAGTTTTAATGCTAACTTTAGAAATTTGAATATGATACAAGCATTCAATGCCGAAAGCAGTGTGTCCATCTTTCTTGCTGGAATCAGCACTTTGACCTGCTGGGGTCACTGTGGGTCATCATGGTTAGTCCCTGGGTACTGAGCCAGGAGCCTCCCTGACTAGTTCAGAGAGCTCTGCTTGTGGCTGGGGAACCCAGGGCCAGGTCTTGGCTTTGCCTTGGTGATTTCCTTACACCCTGCTGCCTAAGTTTCCCCATCTGTGGAATTGTATCAATGAAAATGAAGTCTGTGATGCTGTGGTAGACAGTCAGTGTTACAAGTCACAACAGGCAGTTCAGATGGAGCCTTGTGTTTCTATTCACTGAGTCAACCAGGCAGAGTACCGTGGACACCCTCAGAAAGCCATTGTTGTTCTGTTGTATGCCCGCTGACCACTGAGTTGCAGTGTCTCTCTACATTGAGGCGGGATTTCATTGTGGTGTTTATCTAAGTGGTCGCAGCGGTCAATATGTCATAGCCCTGTGGGATCCTTTCCTCTTTCATGGTCTGGGGGGAAGGAGGGAGGTCCAGAGGGGCTAGGTGTGAGCATAGGCTCTTATCTTAAAAGGGGAGAAAAGGCAGGAGCTGCAGGTCACACCCACACAGTGGGGGCAGGGCTGGTGGTTGTTGGGTGGTGAGTAGAAATTGGGCTCAAGATACGGGTGTAGGAGACATGAGTCACCACCTCACCTCGTTTGAGTTATGGAGAAACAGCCGGAAGAGAAGGTGAGGTGGATGGCTGATGGGTACCAATGGTGGCTGATTGTGCAAATGAAGGGCACACTTGCAGGTTAGCTTCATAGAAAGAAAAGCGGGGACTGTGGGAGAAAGCTGGGGGCTGCCGTCACAGTGGGGCTGCAGTGAGATCTGGGGGCAGTGTGGTTAGTGCAGAGAAGGATGGCACAGGATGGGAGGGTGCAGCGGCTGAAGAGAATTGTGCAGGGTGGTTCTGCTTCTGTGGGATCCAGGTGGAGACTAGAAACATCTTGGAGGCTGCCTCTAGCCCCCCTCCCCTCCCCTCTATCCCCGCTCAGGGTCTGCAGGGCCTAGCCTCGGTGAAGGGCCAGCCTTCTCTGCATGCCTCTATTTTCAGTTTTTCCTGTTTACATTTATTGAGGCAATGTCTTCCAAGGTAACAAGTCGCCTTTCTTTATTATATAAATGGCACTGTGTGATGCCAGCTGCATTATTTGTGGGGAGTTGTGTGTGTTAATTCTGTCAATAAGAAGAGCTTTTTGTCAGAAACCCTGTGTCCACAGCTCTACGTATGGAGCCACTGGGCGTGTTCTGGGGTTTTTTGTCAGGCTTTGTTCTAATACAGTAGTCCCCCGGAATGCAGACTGTGGTCTGCCTGTTTTATGGTGCCTGGGTGGCAGCTCAGACTGAGACCTCCCCAGAGCCTGAGCCATGTGTCAGGCACCTCCCAGCCTGCGGTTGAAGAAGACAGCCCTCTCACTCCTGAGCGAGACCTGTGATCAACCCTTTGTACTTCTCGCCTTGGGTCAGAGTGAGGGATACAGGAATGATTTCCTGTCTCACCTAAATCTCACAGCTTATTGATTCTTTAAGAACCTCTGAGGAGAAAATATTTTATTTCTACATCTAGAAGCTGAAGAATAAAATGTAAATATCTATTGATTTTTGGATGGGACAGATTTTTAAAGTCGAATTCCTCAGAAGGTGTGCACGGGCCGCTGGCGGAATCCACATGTGTTCCTGGTGGGGAGGAAGGCAGGGGCACAGATATGGTTCTCAAACTTACGGTTTCACAATCACATGGGGCCCTGAGTACAATGCAGAGGTGGGCCTGGGGGCCCTGTGGGACAGAAGCTCCAGTAAGTGTGGCATTCTTCATGGTGAGGCTCACCTTCCTCCAGGTCCAGGGCCACTGGTGGCTTTTTGTGGCCACGTACATGGCAGCCCTGTATGTGACGGGGGCTCGTGGTGGTGTCGGAGTCTAGGAGGTCCCGGTCGTTGAGGTCTTCTTGTCCTTCTCTTTTGCAGACCTCGGAAGAAATATTTCAGCACCTACAGAACATAGTGGACTTTGGCAAAAATGTCATGAAAGAGTTTTTGGGAGAGAACTATGTTCATTGTGGGGTAAGTGATTTTTTTTTTTTTAAATGTAGTCTAAATTCATGGGCCTGTTCTGTATCAAAGTACCAACTTCTCAATTATAGTTTGGAAGTTGCTTAATGATACCGCCCCCCCCACCCCCACTGTGTTAGTTACAAAGTTTCCAAGTGCTTTTCTCATTTGTTGCACTGTGAAGTAGCAGAGCAGATAGTGTTATTCCCATTTTCTAGCACGAGGTTCAGAGATACTTTGTCAGACCTTCACTTGCTGAGACGCCTGGTCTTCACCATCCTGCCCTCATGGAGGCATTCAGTTTGGTGAGAGCTCTCTAGTGAGGTCCAGGCAGCAACACTGACCTTCAGTGGGCACCTTTGAGCAAGTTAGGGAGAAAAGGGGACCCCCATGCTGGGAGGTGTGACCTGGTCTCGTGGGAGAACCCAGCTGAAGCCCATGTGGGGTGACGGCCTCCACCTACCTGCAGGTGGTCTGCGTTGCTGGCTTTTTCTGGTCTCAGTGACCGAGAGGAGTGCCTGTTACAGGCAAAGTCTGCTGTTCGGACACTCATGGAGAGGGCAGCGTAAGAAGCCACAGTGGACTGGCCCTGGGATCCTGGCAGTCCTCAGAGCCAGTGGCCTTGGTCCATGCCTGGGACAGCCATTCTTCTGTCTCCACTTTGATCACTGCTGCTTCTCTGCTTACGCTGGCCTGACTGCTCGTCTTAGATCAGAGCCCTGAACAGACTAGCAGGTTTGTCATTTTGAACAGAGAGAGCACTGCCTCTGTTTTGTAAATTCTGTACCTTGTGTCCATCCTGAGAAAAATGATACCAAGAAGGTTGAGTACAAGTTTCTTTGAAGCTTCAGCATTGCCTAGCAAAGTAGAATTTAAATGGTTCCCACGGCAAAACATCCTCCAAGGAGGGTCGTCCTTTGACAGCTTAGGAAGTACTGTGGGTGGTGTTGCTTTGGGTCGCTTAGGGCTGTAGTCTAATCTGTAGGCTGGGGCTAAGGATCCTCTTCCAGGGTGACCCAGAGCCATGGAGCTGGCAGTGTGGTGCTGGCTGTTGACTGGGGGCCTCAGCACCTCCCAATGTGGACTCTCTGAAGGGCTCTGAGCATCCTTGTGACTTGGCCCTGACTCCCCCAGTACACCATCTGAGAGGTGACATGTTCGGGAGTTGTGTCTGTCGTTTCCATGGCATCCTGGGCCCTTCACGGGTCAGCCCAAGGCAGTGTGGGACTACACAGGGGCAGAGGTCACTGGGGCCATCCTGGGGGCTGGCACCACCCCTAGTGAGGTCTCCAGCTGTCCTGTTGAATTGTGAAAGCCTGAAACCCACCACCTGTGAGAGCCTGAGTCTCTGAGCTATCTGCATGCTGGGTGCCACCTACTTCTTGGCCTGGACGGTGTGTGAGTGAATGCAGGTATGCCAACTACCAGTGTCCTTCTTGGGGAGAGAGCATGCTCATCTGACCAAGTGGAAGTGTTTCTCTGTCTCACAGCACTTGGGGGCTCTAGACCTTTCTTCTAGGAGGGGCCAGCAGTGAAGGAGAATGGTGAGGAGCTTGGGGTTCCAGCCAGTGGCAGCCTGGCAGGTGGGAATAGCATTAGGATGTCCCCCCAGGGCCCAGGGCGTGCTCTAGTTCCAGGTTTGATTCTGTTTGTCCACAGTGCACAAGGCTCTGGGCATATGAGGTGAGCCCACCAGGTCACATTTCGGGAATATTCATCCCGTTGACATACCTCCTTCGCGTGAAGACACTGCCAGAGTGAAACACAACCTGCTTTTCCTCCAGGTGGTTGTAGTGTCAAGAGAGGACTGCCACTCAGGCCCAGCACTGTTGAAATGTGGGATACAGAGCACATCTCTGGCCCGAACAAGACCATGTTCAGGCAAAATCAGCATTTGTAAATGATGCTGTTTTCTCTGACTGATGGCACGAGCTGGGTTAAAGTGGAGCCCTGGGGAGAGTGTTTCCCTCTTCTGTGTCCTGGGATGAGACATAACTAGCACAATGGTGAGAGAGCAAGGCTCAGACAGAGTGACAGACGCACCCCTTGTGCCCGTGCTGCCTCCGGCCCTGCCTGGCTGGTTTGGGGACTGGTCTAGGCCTGTCTTCATGTGAGCTGGAGGTTAGGTGGGACAGGGCATGATGGAGAAGGTGTGGCATGTAAGTGGACAGGATCCCAGCATTCTCATTCTAGGCAGGTATCTTGTGTCCCCTTGGGATTTCTTTAGAAGTCAGAATTCTGCCACCCTGGAAACATGGGGAAGATGATGAGCAATGTGGATTAAATAGAAACTCTTAGTTTGGGAGACTGCAAGAAATAGTAGAGAGTAGTTGCTCCTTTGTTTTTTGCCCAAAAGCACCAAATATTGGCCATCCTGAGTCCTGTGGCTGATGGCCGCCCAGGACGTCTCACCCAGAGATTAATATTTGATCAGACCCTGTTCCGTGAGCTGCTTCTCAGATGGAAATGTGAGGAGCCTCAGGTTGTCTGAGGAGATAGCTGGTGAGGAACTTCTTGCAGGCAGAGAACTGCCTCAGGCCCCTGCTCTGCCGTCCACAGACACTGAGAATGAGGATGAGGTCGCCGTGAGAACAGAGGAGCCGGGTGAGGAGCGCCCTGTGGAGACTGACTGTGGGTGACAGGGGCACGCTTCTGGCCACCACCACTGTGGACATCAGCTGCTCTGAGGAGGGCCTGTTCCTCTTAGTGCACAGAAACTTCAGCATCTCTGTTTAATCTGGACATGTCCTTAAAATAACAGAGCAGCTTTTATTTCTAAAACCCACGTACTGAGTATTTTTTTTAATGTGGTAACATATACATAACATAAAACTTACCATTTTAACCATTTTTAAGTGTGTGGTTCTGTGGCATTAAGTATGTTCACATTGTTGTGCATCCCACACTGAGTATTTCTTATTTGTTCTTACAGGAAGTTGTTCAGCTGCCTTTAGATTTTGTGAAACAGCTTTGTTTAAAGATACAGTGTGAAAGACCAGGTAAGGGTTTCTAACTTACGAATTTATAATATTTCATTTGAAATGTGTTTGACGTTATTACTCATGTTAGGTAGATATAGATATAGTTTTTAGCAATTCTTTTGCCAGGAACTTTATAATCAGGGGTAGAAATCCTAGGAGCTCATGAATACAATTCTGGGCATCAGATTTGCAGATCACTGCAGGGAATATATGACCAAGAACAAATTAATAAAAATAAAAATGCATTTGGGAGCCAAGAGGGAGCTGAAGGAGTTCAGGGAGACTTAGGGAAGGGAAGGTGGGCTCCAGGGGGGGTCCTGGAGGAGTCCAAAGGAAAACCGGGGTAGACCTGAGCCATGGAGGGTGGGCTAGGCCCTAGAGGGTGGCAGTCCTGAGAGCCTTCTCCCAGAAGCTGGCACCACCCAACCTCCTCATCCTCTTGAGGTAAGGTGGGAGACTTGAATTTGTGTACCTCCCCGCTTCACCTCATGTACTTCCCCACTATCACCATACATACCCCACCCCCCATCACCATACATGCTTTCCACCCATCACTACACATACCTTCCCCTAGTCACCTCCCAGACCTTCTCCCATCACCTCCTGTACCTTTCCCCACCTCCCGTACCTTCCCCAATCACCACAAATACGTTCCCCCATCATCTCCCAAACCTTCCCCCCATTACTTCCCATACCTTCCACTCATCACCAAACATACCCTCTCCCCATTACCTCCCATATCTTCCCCCATCACCACACATACTTTCCCATCACCCCCCAAACCTTGCCCCCCTTTACCTCCCACACCTTTCCCCCATCACCACACATACCCTCCCCCATCACCTCACGTACCCTCCCCGCAGTCACCTCATGTACCGCCCCACGTCACCTCACGTATTTTCTCTCAGTACCTCAGGTACCTTCCCTACACTTGATCGTGGCAGTAATGACAGTAACCATGTCAAAGCTTTTCCTTTCACAGTCAGAGGCAAAGATGTAAAATCTATGCTGTTGAGGAGTGAAATGTCTCCTCCTAAAGCACAGCCAGGCAGTCAGGGTGTGCAGTGAGTCAATATAAAATCCTTTCTGTATTTGATTAGGAAAATGAAAGATAACAGGATACTGTGCCCTGGAGCCCTCAGTTTGGGGAGCAGTGAGGAGCAGGGCTTCATGGGTGGAGAGGACCAACGAAGAGGAAGGAGGCAGCAGCTTTGTTTGAAGCCTGGACTGTGTCTTGGCTCTGTTTTCCCCATCTAGACAAAGACAGACTGAGGCCTGCTGTGGTTCTGCCATCTAGTTACTAGTGCCACACAGCATCATTAGTTTTATAATTGGCAGTTATACAACTTAACAGTAATAAGACCGTCCCCTGTTGTAATAATGACTCATAGTCAGCCTTGTTATGTGGAAGGAGGAAAGCTGACTTCTCCTGGGACCAAGAGGCCATATCTTATGTGACTGTCTACAATAGAGCTTCTAGCAGTCAGTGCTGAGGAAATATTGGCGTTTGCATATTCTGAAGGAAGCTTTAAAAGGAAGGTAGTGGCTGTTGCCTCCTTCCTCTCTGAGCTCCTGGGTTAAGGGAGTCACAGAATTGGGGGGCAGTTCCCAAGATCACCCTCACTCCTGATGACAGCTGCATGTTTGGGGGTCCCCAGGACCAATCTCAGGTCTGATAATTTGCTAGAAGCACCCACAGAACTCACTGTTATCCTCATGGTTATGGCTTATTACAGGTAAGGGACACAGATTAAAACCAGCTGAGATAAGAGGGGTTAGGGTTTTTTGCTGGGGCTTGGGCATATAGACACAGCTGACCACCTGTGTGGCTGCCCTCAGCCTCCAGCCCCTCTGGAGGTCAAGCTGATACTACAGGGCCCAAACTCCTACCACAGGTCACAGCATTATACTCATGTGACTCTAGGTCCCCAGGTAAACTCCTCAGGCAAGACATCCCAAGGCTTAGAGGTGACCTCTCAAGAGTGGAGGCCAAGGCCAGCCCTCTCTTGGGCAAGGCTGATCCTTCCCCAGCAGGAGTCCAAGTTGCCATGGAGTCATCTTGTCTCTCTTGCACTGATCCTCAGTTATTTTCCTTGCTCTGTTTTCCAGAATCTCGCTGTGACAAGGACCTGGACACTCTCAGTGGTTATGCTCTGTGCCTTCCCAATTTAGCCAGACTTCAGACCTACCGTTTTGCAGAGCACCGGCCGATTCTGTGTGTAGAGATCAAGGTGAATTTCTGTCAAGGGGGAAATGGTGTGGGGGAAAAGGGAAAGGTGGGTCCAGACTGTAAATCCACAAGTCATCTGCCTGGAGTGCACTTTGCCCATGCTGGGCCCCATGACCTAGGCAGCCCCCCAACTCCCAGAGAGTAGGCTTACTTCTTGCTCCTTCTGTGTGTGCCTCTTGCACCGTGCTATTCTGGTTCCTTACCCTGGCCAGACCTGAGGGGCATGGCTTCCCAGACCCCCAGATTTCGGCTTGTTTTCAGGTGTCATAACAGGGAACCAGCCAGGGACAAGCCCTAGCCGATGGCCACCAGAAGGAGGCATGGGTTCCACTCTGCTTATTTTCCTTGGAGGGTGCAGCTTGCCAGGGCCTGTCTTGACCTCCTTCCCAGCTGTGCCTACTTGGCTGCTTGGTGACATTGCATGCCATGCTCCAAGAGCTCAGCTTGAGGACCACCCTTTAGACTGGGTGACACTCTGTTCCTTTGCTTCTCAGGAGAGCCCTCCAGGAGGCATAGAAGCCTCTGTGACTCTCAAAGCCCTGGTTTGTCATGGCAGGAATCCTCAGGAGGAGGCAACAAAGGATGTCGCTTGTCTAGTGCAGGGCAGTGATTGCTGGATAAGGGCCAGGCCCCTGCTTCAGCTCTGTGGCTCAGTGTCCAGAGTGGCCACCTGAGTCTCCCTCAGGAAGCCTGCCAGATATCTTGTTATTTGTTTCCTTCCTCCAAACCTCTGGTGGTGACTTGTGGATCATGCTCTTGGCCCTGAGCATTCACATCCCTGGGTGTTCAGTGTGGACTGATGTTCTGTTTCTCCAACCAGAGGGTGAGTGTCTCAGGCGTCACAAATGATGGGCAGCGTGATCTTCAGTGCCCCGACGCTAGGCAGTGGTCTTTCATATTGTATGTGCCCAGAAATCATGGCTTTTAAAAGGCAACTAGAGTTTCAGATGTTCTGGGAGCCCAGCAACCATCAGATGGGCACCTTCCCATTCACACATTCTTATCAGAGGGACCAAGGGTTCTTCTTCTTGGGGCTGGAGTGTGTGGCATATCTGAACTCCTGGAGTCTTTCCAGTCTTGTTCTATGATGAAAACACAAAGCTACTCTGTGTTGTCAAGCTAGCAATTGAGGCATCACTGTTCTTCCCCAGTGAGAGTTCTGGCTTTGGATTCTCTAGCGGCAAAGAGATATTTATGTGATGCAGTGGGGGAGGCATCAATTCCCACTGGGGACTGAAGATAAAAGCAACTTTGGAGAATGTTTATATCTAACACTTGCTGATTCTCCTGGGAGCTGCACTTCATTATCCTGTAGTTATATGTCTACCTAAAGGTATGTGTTTTCTCCCTAAGCTTTTTTTCTTCCTTACTTGTTTATTTTGCAGCCAAAATGTGGGTTTATTCCTTTCTCCAGTGATGTTACGCATGAGATGAAGCATAAGGTGTGTCGTTACTGCATGCACCAGCACCTCAAGGTGAGAAGAGTTGACCAGCTGGGTTCCCTCCCTGCACAGAGCCTCGTGATGAATGGCTGGGCCACCTAGAGTTTTCAGAGGAGTAAAATAAAACATAGATATTATTTACTTTTTATTTCAAAAGTACTTTGTGTTCATCTTTTTCGTCTCAATTGAGATATTTGCATATCCTAAGATTTACACTTTTAAAGTATATGATCCAGTGGATTTTAGTTTATTCATAAGGTTGTGCAACCATCACCACTATCTAATTCCAAAACATTTCATCACCTCGAAAAGAAGTCCTGTGCCCATTAGCAGTCACCCCCTGTCCTGCCAACCCCTGGCAACCACCTATCTCTGTGGATTTGCCTATTCCGGACATTTCCTATCAATGGAATCACACAAATTATGGCTTTTTGTGACTCTCTTACTTAGCATAATATTTTTGAGGTTCATACACATTGTAGCATTTATCAGCACTTCATTCTTTTATGGCTGAATAATACTACATTGTATGGGAACATTTTGTTTATCCATTCATCTATTGATGGACATGTGGGTTTTTTCCTTTTGGCTATTGTGAATAATGTTGCTATAAATGTGCATGTACACGTACATATTTGAGTCACTGTTTTCAGTTCTCTTGGGTATATTCCTAGGAGTGGCATTGCTGGGTCTTAGGGAAATTCTGTTTAACTTTTTGAGGAAATGGCAGATTGTTTTCTACAGCTATAGCACCATTCTGTATTCCCACCAGCAATGTATGAGGGCTCCAGTTTCTCCACATCCTCGCTTGCACTTGTTATTGTCCCTGTTTGTGATTATAGTCATCCTAATGGATGTGAAGTAGTATCTCACGTGATTTTCATTTGCATTTCTCTAACGGTTAGTGATGTTGAGCATCTGTTCATGTGCTTATTGGCTATTTGTATATCTTCTTTGGAGAAATGTCTATTCAAATTCTTTACCTGTTTTTGAAATGAGTTGTTTGTTTTTTAGTTGTTTTAGGGGTTCTCTGTTTATTTTGGATGTTAATCTCTTTATCAGATATGTGATTTGCAAATATTTTCTCCCATTCTGTTGGTTGCCTTTTTACTCTGTTGATAGTGTCCTTTGTTGCACGAAAGTTTTAAATTTTGATAAGGTCTAATTTGTCTTTTTTTTCTTTCGTTGCCTATGCCTTTGGTGTCATATCCAAGAAATGTTTACCTAAACCAAGGTCATGGTGCTTTTCCCATATGTTTTCTCCTAAGAGTTTTATAGTATTAGCTCTTATGTTTAGGTCTTTGATCCATTTTGAGTTAGTTTATGTGTTTGATATTAGGTAAGGGCCCAACTTCATGTGATATCCAGTTTTCCCAGGACCACTTGTGAAAAGACCGTCATTTCTCCATTGAATGGTCTTGGCACCTTTATCAAAGATCTATTGGCCATATATGTGAGGGCTTATTTCTGGCCTTCTCTTGTATTCTGTTGGTCTATATGTCTGTCCTTATGCCAGTACCACACTCTTGATTGTTGTAGCTTTGTAGTAAGTTTTGAAATCAGGAAGTGTTAGTCTTCTAGCTTTGTTCTTCTTTTTCAAGATTGATTGTTCACGATTGTTTTGGCTATTTGAGGCCCCTTACAATTACATATGAATTTGAGAATTGGATTTTTCATAACTGCAAAAAAAAGACTTTGGAATTTTGACAGAAATTCCAGGAATCTGTAGGTCACTTTGGGTAGTACTGCCATGTTAGCAATACTAGGTCTTATAATCCATGAACACATGCTCTCTTTCCACTTACTTAGGTTTTCTTTAATTTCCTTTCAGCAATATTTTATAGTTTTCAGTGTACAAGTCTTTCACCACTTTGGTTAAATTTATTTCTAGGTATTTTATTATTTTGGAATATTGTAAATGTGGTTATAAATAGCTTCCTTAATTTCCTTTTTGGTTTGTTTATTGCTAGGGTATAGAAACACAACTAATTTTTGTGTGTTGATCTGGTACCCTACAACTTTGCTGAATTCATTTATTAGCTCTGGTAGCGTTCTTGTAGATTCTTTGGAATTTTCTATGTACGGTATCATGTCATCTGTGAATAGAGTTTTACTTCTTCTTTTCCAATTTAGATGTCTTTAAGCTTCACAATTTCCAAGACAGCAGCTGGGATTTTTGATAAGGATTCCAATGTATTGCAGATTAGTATGGGAAGTATTGCCACCTTAACAGTATTCATACTCTGTGAACACAGGATGTTTTTCCATTTATTTAGGTCTTTAATTTCTTCCAGCGATGTGATAAAGTTTTCAGCCTTTAAGTCTATGTGTCTTTTGTTGAACTTATTCCTAAATTTTTTATTTTTGGGGATGCTATTGTAAATGGAATTTTTAGAAATTTCATTTTCAGATTGTTTATTGCATAGAAATACAACTGATTTTTTAATATATATATTGTGATGAAATACACATGACATAAAATTTACCATCTTAACCATTAAGTGTACAGTTCACTGGCATTAAGTACATTTACATTGTTGTGCAACTGTCACCATCATCCATCTCCAGAACATTTTTCATCTTGTAAAACTGAAACTCTGCATCCATTAAACAACTCTACATTTCTTCCTTTCTCAAACCCCTGGCAACCACCATTGTAGTTTCTATCTCTATGAATTTGACTACTGTAGGGACCTCATATATGCGGAATCACACAGTATTTGTCCTTTTGTGACTGGCTTATTTCACTTACCATAATGTCCTCACGGTTCATCCATACTGTAGGTTGTGTGAAAATTTCCTTCCTTTTTAAGGCTGAATAGTATCCCATTGAATGTATATACCATATTTTGTTTATCCATCCATCCATTGATGGGCACTTGGGCTGCTCGCATTTCTTGGCTATTGTGACTAATACTTCTGTGAACGTGGGTGTACAAATATTTCTTTGAGACTCTGCTTTCAGTTCTTTGGGGTATATACCCAGAAGTTGAACTGCTGGATCATATGGTAATTCTGTTTTTAATTATGAGTACAGTATCGTATAGAAATAGTAAGAGTGGGCATCCTTATCTTGTTCCTGATATTAGGGGTAAAGCTTTCAGAATTTCACTGTTGAATGTAATGTTCTCAATGTGAGTTTGTGAAAGATGTTCTTTTAGAGTTTTTTTGTTTTGTTTTGTTTTTATTAATCATGAAAGAATGTTAGCTTTTGTCAAATGCTTGTCCTGCATCTGTTGAGATGATCATGAGTTGTTTTCCTCTTTCTATTAATATGGTGTATTACATTGATTGATTTTCGTATGTTGAACCACGCTTGTATTTGATTGATAAATCCCATTTGATGATAGGTGTGTAATCTCTTTAATATGCTGCTAATGTGGTTTGTTAGTTTTTGTTGAGGATTTTTTCTAGAGGGATATTTGTCTGTAGTTTTCTTTTCTAGTGATGCTTTTGTCTAGTTTTGGTACCAGGGTAATAACTGGCTTCATAGAATGAGTTAGGAAGTGTTTTCCATCTTTTACTCTTCAGTTTTTTGGAAGAGTTTGAGTATTGGTGTTGATTCTTCTTTAAACATTTGGTAGCATTCAGCAGCAAAGCCATCTGGTCCTGGGGTTTTCTTTGTTGAAAGATTTTTTTTAAGTCTTTATTGAATTTGTTACAATATTGCTTCTGTTTTTTTATGTTTTGTTTTTTTGGCCCCAAGGCATGTGGGAATCTTAGCTCCCTGATCAGTGTTTGAACCCACACCCCCTGCATTGGAAGGTGAAGTCTTAACCATTGGACTGCCAGGGAAGTCCCGGTTGAAAGATTTTTGATTACTGATTCAGCCTTTTGTTATGTCTGTTTAGATTCTCTATTTCTTCTTGAGTCAGTTTTGGTAGCTGTATGTTTCTAAGAATTTGTTCATTTCATCTAATTTGTTGGCATATAATTGTTCATAGCATTCCTCTAAAATTCTTTTTATTTCTGCAAGGTTGGTAGTAATGTCTTTTCTTTCATTCTTGGTTTTAGTCATTTGAGTCCTGTCTTTTTTTTTTCTTGATCTAGCCAAAGGATTGCCATATTTGTTGATCTTTTCAAAGAAAGAACTTTTGGTTTTGTTTCTTTTCTCAAATTTTCCCTTTCTATGCTCTTGTTTCATCTGTCTCTGCTCTAATCTACTACTTCTTTCTCTCTGTTTGCATTGGATTTAGTTTGGTCTCTAGTTTTTTAGGGTAGAAAAGTAGGTTATTGATTTGAGATCTTTCTTCCTGTTAATATAGGTGTTTACAAGTATAAATTTCTCTCTAAACATTGCTTTCTCTGCCTCCTATAAATTTTTTTATGTTGTATTTTCATTTTCATTTATCTCAATTTATTTTCTGACTGCTCTTTTGATTTCTTATTTGACTCATTGATGATTAGGAATGTGTTTAGTTTTCATGTATTTGTGAGTTTCTCAAATTTCCTTTTATTATTTGTTTCAAGTTTCATTCCACTGAATTTGCAGAGTCATATCTTTTAAAATTTATTGAGACTTGTTTTGTGGTTTAACATATGGTTTCTCCTTGAGAATGTTTCATGTTTACTTGATTAGAATATACTCTGCTGTTGTTGAGTGGAGTGTTCTATAGATATTTGTTAAGTCTAGTTGGTTTATAATGTTGTACAAGTCTTCTGCTTCCTCGTTGATTTTCTGTCTAGTTGTTCTACCTATTGATTTAACATCTTAACCTAAACAATCTAACTCGATAACAATTCAGTTTCAGTAGTATACATAAACTCTGCTCCTATATAGCTTTGTTGTCTTCCCCCTCTGTTGTGATGTTATTGTCATACAAATTACATCTTTATGCATTGTACGCTTGTCAATACAGATTTCTATAATTGCCTTATGCAGTTATAATAATTGCCTTATGCCATGCAGGGGATATTCTGTCTTTTGAACCAGGTAGAAGAAAAAAGTTACAAACAAAATATATTTATATTATCCTTTATACTTACCTATGTAGTTCCTTTACCCAGTGCCCTTTATTTCTTCATGTGGATCATAGTTACTGTCTAGTGCCCTTTTAGTTCAGCCTGAAGATTTCCCTTTAGTATTTCTTGTAGGGCAGGTTTTCTAGCAACACGTTTTTTTACGTTATTGTTTATCTGGCAATGTCTTAATTATTGCTTCATTTGAAAGGATAATTTTATAGACAAGACTTCTTTTTTTTATTTAAGAATTTTTTTCTTTAAATTTTATTTATGGCTGTGTTGGGTCTTCGTTTCTCTGCGAGGGCTTTCTCTAGTTGCGGCAAGCAGGGGCCACTCTTCATCGCGGTGCGCGGGCCTCTCACTATCATGGCCTCTCTTATTGCGGAGCACAGGATCCAGACGCGCAGGCTCAGTAGTTGTGGCTCACGGGCCCAGTTGCTCCGCGGCATGTGGGATCTTCCCAGACCAGGGCTCGAACCCGTGTCCCCTGCATTGGCAGGCAGATTCTCAACCATTGCGCCACCAGGGAAGCCCGACAAGACTTCTTGGTTGATAGTCTTTTTTCTTTCAGCACTGTGTGTGCCATCCCAGTGCCTCTGGCCTCCATGGTTTGCAGTGAGAAATCAACTGTTAATCTTATGGAGGATCCTTTGTACATCATGAGTCACTTCTCTCTTGCTGCTTTCAAGATTCTCTCTCTCTTTGTCTTTGGACAGTTTTATTATGATGTGTCTAGGTGTGGAGCTCTTGGACTTTATCCTAAAATCCACTGATTGTTTCTTCTGCCTACTCAGATCTGCTGTTGAGCCCTTCTTGTGACTTTTTCATTTTAGTTATTGTATTTTTCAATGACAGAATTTCTGTTTGGTTCCTTTTTATAATTTCTATCCTTATTAATATCCCCTGTTTGTTAATACATTGTTCTCCTTGTTTCCTTCAGTTCTTTGTCCTTGGTTTCCTTTAGCTTAAAGCTTATTTAAAATAGTTGAGTTAAAGTCTTTGTCTAGTAAGTCCAATGTATGAATTTCTCAGGGACAGCCTATTGATTATTTTTTTCCTGGGTATGGACCATACGTTTTTGTTTCTTTGCATGTCTTGTAATGATTTGTTGAATACAGGCATTTTAAGTAATATAACGTGACCACTCTGGAAATCAGTTTCTACAACCTTTCTAGGATTTGTTGTTGCTGCTTGTTGTAATTGTTACTGTTTTGTGATTTTTCTTTGCCAAGTTTGAGAAGTCTGTTCTTTGTTGTTTGTGGCCTCTGATGCTCCATTAGCTTAGGTGAGCAGCTAATGGTTTAACAGAGATTTCTTAAATGCCTGAGACCATTAAGTCTCCCAGGCTTTACTGAGGGGCTCTGTGTGTGTGTACTGGGGCCTGCCATCAACACTTAGCAGGGCGGTTCCAACTCTGCCTTAGCCTTCACTTCTGCAGAGCCTCAGATCACCAGGAGGTGGTGGCCTTTTCAGGTCTTTCTGGAGCTAGTGCATGGCCTCCTAGATGCCCAGGATATACTGGAGCTTTTCAAAGCCCTGTGTACATGTCGTTCCTCTGCTTTTTCTTTTTAGTTTTAGGTTTGCCACAACTGTTATCCAGTATCTCAGGAAGTCATGAAGTTAAACAGTTGCCTGTGAATATTTTTCACAGATGTCCCTGGGGGAAGATGCCCCTTTTGTAATTGGTTAGCTCTGAGTCAAGTCAATGAAGACAGGAAACCAAGAGACAGGTCAAATAATGACAACTCTCTGGGAATGAGGCTTTGGAGAAGCTCCTACACCATTTAGCCTTCTCCAGTGGCTGCCACACTTCTGTTTTCACTGTGATTGGGGATGTTGGTTTTTAGGGTTCCCTTGGTGCTAGACAGAAGGGGTAAGAATAAGGCATTAAAAGTGCCACATAGCTCACTGTTCTTATTTAGATATGGCCATTTTTCTTGTATAATACTTTCCATATTGTTGTAAGCCTTTGGTTAATTTTCTGGTTCCTGAAAATTTTGATCCTGACTGTTTTTGCCAGTTTTCTCCTTGCTCTTATGGGGGAGAGAATTTCTAGAGGTCCTTAGTCCATCTTTTCTTTGTGGTATTATAACTTTCTAGGCTCTTAGGAAAAAGAAGGTATGTGAGCCATTCCCTTTAGGAGATGGTTTTCATTGTTACCATTCATTTTCAACATATATGATGGATTTTTAAGAACTGTTTTTTTGTTCTTTTCTTTTTTGCTATGAAATTGTACCTGCTTGTTTAATTGATAAAATATGTAATTTTATGAATTAGGTCTCCTGCCTTGCCAGAGGTAACTCACATTGTCAGTTTGCATGTCCTTACAGACTTCTTCCTGTGCCAACAAAAATATACGTGTTATTCAAGTGGAAGTGAGGTGATGCCTTTCCATACACATATTCTCATGTGTGCACACATACACTTTTATGAAGCAGATACGGAGTCTTGCCATAAGATATTGTTCTGCTAATTGCTTTTTTCACTTAAATAATCCTTGGAGATTGATTGTTGTGTGTCCTTCAGGGCTTTTTCAATGCATATTTGGATACATGCATGTATAGATGCACATATCCTTTTTTTTTTTTTAAAGCAAAAGTGATTTCATGTGCATTGTTCTGCCAATTGCTTTTCTCCTTGAATAAATATTGGTGATTTTGAGCTCTGCCTCTTTCTGTTAGTGGCTGCATATTATTTATTCATTCCTTCATTCAACATGTGGCTTGCTGTGTCCTGGCCCATACGAGCAGATGTCCTTTGATTTATTTAGTTGTTTCTAGGTCTTGCTGTCAAAGTTAGGTCGCAGTGAATCCTTGACCCAGCGATTCCTCATACATTTGCCAAATCAGGGGGCACGCACATTTAAAATTTTGATGGAAGCCAGCAAGTTGCCTTTCAAAAGGTTGTACCAATTTATCTTCTCGCTGACAACATGAAATTGCTATTTGGGTGCACCCTCCCCTTCCTGGATATTATAATTGTAAAGATTTGTTCATCTGATTACCAAAATTCAGCCATGTCATCTTATAAAGGTGCTTGCTGCCGCTTCTGTGCTCATGTGGAGGGGCTGGCAGCTACGTGAGGCTCTCAGAGGAGGGCCGAAATTTCCTGGGGTCACAGTCAAGCCCCCTGCCCCAGCTAGTGATGTGCACTTGGAGGTGGTATCATCTGCTGGGCCCTTCAGCTGCCTTGGTCATCTCACAGTCACTTGGGCTGTTTTGTGTGTTAGAGTTGGAGTGCTCCCCCAATCCACCCATTGACACCATATGGTGGTTTCTTAACAGGTAGCAACTGGGAAGTGGAAGCAGATAAGTAAATATTGTCCCCTCGATCTCTACTCAGGGTAAGCGAACACTTCTCCTTTGTCCCTAGTGCTGCCTTTCTTGGTGGGGGGTGGCATTCTGGGCAGTGGGGGGGTGGGAGTGGGCCACATTCTGTGAGGTGGGGGCTACTTGCCTGCAGATAGCCAGGGCCCTGGGCAGGACCCAGGGTTCTTGCCTAGGGTCAGTGTTGCCTCCATAGGTTCCTGCAGATTACCTGTGGGAGCCAGTGGCTGGGGAGGTATTGCCAGAGGAAGGGGCAGAGAGCAGGGTGGGGATTAGGGGCAGGGATGGGGGTGCCTCTGTGAGTAGGGCTGGGGAGAATGCAGCTCCTTAATCTGCAAAGCTCAGAGACCTCGAGTGGCAGCTCTTGGGCATGTCCCCTGAGCCACGGGCAGGTGAATGCAAAGTCTGCTTTAATTCTGTCGATAATACTTTTTCTTTTTAGAAATAAACAGAGAATGTACTTTGCTTTGAAAAGCTTGTTACAGGAGGCACAGAACAACTTAAAGATCTTTAAGGTAAGAGCTGCTTCTGTCTTACGGCACTTTTAGGGTGGGGCCTATTGGTGTCTGAACTGAGCTGGATGAACCCGTGGTGCTTTGGTCCCTGACAGGGCTCTGTGACCTTGCAGGTGAGGGCATCTGGGCTGGGGCTGGCTTAGCATGATACTTTGGGTCCTTTTTCCAAGCCTCATTTCATGGGCATGTCATCCTGGGACTCCTGGGGTGTGTGACGGTGACTCCTTGACCACTGGGTAGCCTCGGGCTCCTTTGACACATAGACCCTGACTCTGGTTCTTGGAGAAAGATGGCCCTGACTGCGTCCCAGGAGTCCTGTGTGGTTGAGATGGGAGCAGGAGCTGGGGCAGGGCATCCTAGAGGGTGGCCACACCTGTGCCTTTCCTCCCGAGTAACTTAGGGAACTTGTAATTTGGGGATCTCCTTGTCAATTAGTGAGTTCTCAGAGTCCTGCATCCTGATCGTGGGAACGGTTCTGCCTGCAGAATATTCACCATGTGGCACTGGCACCTTCTGCTTCCTCATTGCCACCTGCTGCTGGCACCCTGACCAGACTTGCTGAGGCCCTGTGGTCCCCTGGCCTGCTGCTAGCAGGAGGAGGTGGAGAGGCTGAGGGACAGGAGTGTGGAGAGAGGGGGTGCGGGGAGAGGGGAGGAGGGCTGGCCCAGATCTGGAGGAGGGCTTGGTGTGGCCTGTGTTGGAAATGTGTCCCCTGGGATCCCCCTTGTCACCTCCTTTTCTGCTTACCACTGACTGCCCCCAGTCCTGGTTATCTTCTTATTAAGTATGACATATAAGCGAGAGTTTGTGACAGGCTCCAGGTTCACAGGCTCTGGATCTGTGTGGAGTAGCAGGGCTGTTGGGTCAGGACAGCGTTGTGCCCTCTGTGTCCTGCTCCGTGTGGATAGTGCTGTTCTGCACACTGGATGCCCCTCAGAAGTGGGCTCAGAGAAGTTGGGAGGGAAGCCTATTCTTGCCTTGCTTCCCCCCATGGTTCAAAAATCTGGTCAGAGTGAATCAACTTTACCCTGTCTGCCTCCACCTTCCCAAATCTAGAAAAAGAGGAAATTTTAAAATCAGTTTTTATTTCTAAATCTTATAAAGACTTCAGGAATTGTATATTTAAATCCTAAAGATAAGTTCCCTTTCATCTGGGGATTTATTTGGAACCTATAATGAGGCTGGCATTTTGTCCTAAATGGACCCTTTTCTGACTGCCCCCGCCTAGGCTGGCCTGTCAGGCCCACACTTAAGCTGAGTGGCGAGTCTGGCTTGACCCCTGGATGAGCTGACCTGTCCTGGGGCCTGGGACCTGGGACTGAGAACGCTGGCTATCTGCTGCTTCTGTTGAACTCAGCTTGAGGAAGAAAATCCAGAGGTTGAGCTAATAGTTTCAAAAGACATGGATTAAAAGAAGTGACATGGAATGGCTTTTTTAAATAATACCCGGAGCAAGTCAGTACATTATTGCAAGTGCCAGCACCTCTCAGGAGCAAGCTCTCTGGTTCTGAAACTCACGCCTTCCCTTGTTGTGAAGTTCCACGTGTGGAGAAGTTTCCTGGGCCACGGTCGGTGCTGCCACCGTGCTGTCTGTTGTTGGAGCCTTCTCCTTGTCTGTCTGAATGTTGTTCACAGACTCCATGTCTGTGGCTCTGTCCACTAATACTGGACACTTGTGAGATGTGGTGGGGGACATGCGGGGTTGTCACAGAGCCCAAGACGATAGCTCTCTGCCAAATGTCACATGAGGTGCTTGAGCAACCATATTTGTATATGTAAAATGCCCATCTACCTGGATTCCAGACATTGGGGAGAAGAGGCCTTCTATTGTCCAGGGGTCACTCAACTGCTTATGGGCCTGGAGGAGAGAGTTTCACGGTAGGCCAAGGCTGCCCCTGCACTGGACCGCAAGCCAAACTCTGGCCCTACCTCCTGGTTGCAACGCATGTTGACTGGTTTTGGCTTGGTACTTCATCTTGGCCTGCTTTCCTCCTGGGAGCTCCTGCTTTTCCTTTGCCTGGCGTACCCTCCTCCCTCTGTAAGGCCATCTCAAGGGTCAGCATCTCTTGTTGGTTTCCCCTGGTCCTTTGGCCAGCAGTGGCATCAGTTGTGTTCCCATCTCCCTGGACACCCACATCTGTGAACTCTGATGGTGCTAACAGGGGGCTCCCAGGGGAGGCATCATGCTGCTGAATCCCAGGAACTTGCTGAGGGAGGAATGTCCAGTCCACACTTCTCACTGGATTGAATTGACCCCCATCTGCCACCTGGGGGCAGAGCAGGGATCGTCCTCATCGTATTATCTACTACTGCATAACAGCCACTTATCATCTCACAGTTTTTGTGGCCAGGAATTAAGGAGCAACATAGCTGGTTCTGGCTCAGGGTCCCTCTTGAGGCTGCATCCCATCTGAAGGCTCAGCTGGGGCCAGGACTCTGCTCCTAGGATGGCGCCACCACAGCCATTGGCAGAAGGCCTTAGTTCCTGGCCATGTGGGACTCCATGGGGCTGCTCAGTGCGGCTGCTGTGATCTGAGAAGAGAGTCATCAGGACAGAAGCCACAGCATCCTTTATAACTTAATCTTGCTGGGGGTATGCTATTGCTCTGCTTGTATTCTGTCAGTCACACAGACCAAACCTCCACAGTGCAGAGAGGACTACAGAGTATGAGTGTCAAGGGATGGGGGCCATTGGGGACCTACCTGGAGGCTGCTGACCACACTGTCTCACAGACAATAGGGGCAAGGGATTCATCACTCCCCTGGGATTGGCTGATGCTCAGGGGTGTGGGGACCAGGATTCCCTTAGGGGTTTTCCTACTAGATACCACAGACCCCTGTAAAAGTCACAGGGTTGCACCCACTGAGCATCCCTTCCTGTAGCCCTGGGAACATTGGTGCCATAAGGAGTTTCTTTGCTGAACTTGGTTTTAGAAGGCAGGATGGCCTCAAAGATGAAGATTTCTATACTAGTGATGCTGTTGGCCTTACCCACCCTGGCTGGAGCCTGGCTTAGTCTTTCGCAGAGGACAGAAGCCCTCTGGGATGCTGGCGGCCGATGTCCACACTGGCCGAGAAGTTTGCTCAGGGTCAGATGACACCATGTGTCCCTCAGTAGCACAGTAGTGTCACTTGGCCTCTTGAGTAACAGGCTAGGGCCTTTGGGAGTTTGTGCTTTGGGCCGAGTTTGCTTGAGGTTGCTAACATCCCAGGTGTTCTGGTCTGAGGGTTTGTATCTCAGGCCCAGGGCTCTGATCTTTGGTTCTTGAGAACTTTTCTCCTTTTTCATGTTCCAGTGGGATTTTTCTCTTGGTCAGTGTCATGGTACATGAGGGTGGGTTTCCCCAGAGGGCTGCAGTATGCAGAGACCCCAAATGGGGGCATGTAAAATGTCTGGTCCTTTGGCCTGTCTAGTGGATGGGGACGGAGGTGTCTTCCTACCGGCCTGTTGGAGTTGACGTTTCCCTGTTTCTTTCCCTTCCTGAAGAATGGTGAGCTGATTTATGGTTGTAAAGATGCCCGCAGCCCTGTGGCTGACTGGAGTGAACTTGCACACCACCTGAAGCCATTCTTCTTCCCATCCAATGGCCTGGCCAGTGGGCCCCACTGCACAAGGGCTGTGATCCGGGAGCTGGTGCGTGTCATCACACGGGTGCTACTGAGTGGCTCGGACAAGGGCCGGGCGGGCACCCTCAGGTCGGGGCCTGGGCTGCGGGGCCCACCCGTCTGTGAAGCCAGCCCTTTCAGCAGGAGCCTGCGCTGCCAAGGTAGGCCTGGTGGGTGGGCTGGGTGCAGGGGGAGCAGAGCCTGTGGCATGGCCTGCGAGGGTCCTGCCTGGCCTCACGGAGCTTCTGTGGGAGCAGCCTCAGTCTCATCAGGGCTCCCCAAAGCTGGGCCTCCCTGTCTCTCAGCCCCAGGTGGGGATACTGCCTTTCTCATCTCTTGTCTGGGTTTATAAGTTGCAGCATACATTTGGGCTATAGGGTTTTCCCTAAATATCATCCCACACATCTGTGCATCCTCTGTGGTTTGCTGAGTGTTTTCGCTACATTGTCCTGTTCCATCTCATTGCAACCCTGGGGATAGGTTTTCCTTGGCCTTTTTCTTAGATGGGGAGAATTGAGGCCCGGAATGTTGCAGTCCCACAGTGCAAGGCCCTTTAGGGCAGGTGGGTGGCCTCAGTGGGTGGCAGTTTGCAGACAAGTTGTGAACACCGACGTGAGGGACCTGTGGCTCTGGGTGCCTCCTACTCAAGTCCCCGTTGCTCACAGACTCGCTGTGGGCTGGCTTTGACTCAGTGGGCATCCAGACTTCAGGGTGATCTGGTGACTGATTTGGGTTTTTGCCATGAATGTTCATGGCCTCCTCGTTTGCCACCTTTGTCGTCTGCTGGCGGGCTCCACAACACACTCAAGTATGTGGCATGCGGAGCCATAGCCAGGAACTTATTTTGAGGGGCCAACTAGGAAGATTCAGATTATTCAGTTTTTGTGCTGATGATCCCTGTGGGTTCTTAGAGCCTCTGAGGATGGCCGTGGGGGTATGACATAGGAAGATGGTAGCCCTGCTCCTGTGTGGATTTTAGGAGCTACTGTTTTGCCACACAGCTTCCTAAGCACAAGTCACCCTTCTTCTGTCCCCCATTTCACATTTTTCTTAGTACAAATGAATTTTGTGGGTATTTTTCTTGTTGCAAAAGTGATACCTAGTCATTTCAGACAATTTTGGTAAACTTATGCCCGTATTTGGGTACTTAACTGCTTTTAAGTAGATGGAATGTGTTTGGAAGGACACACAGATGGACACTGGTCTCCGAGGCACTGTTGACACCTGTGGACTTTTCTTCCAGACCTTCCCTGCGTATGTACACACACATAAACCTGACCCATGGGATGTGCAATGTGTTCTACATGCTATTTTGTAACCTGATGTTTTTGCCTGATTAGTATAAATCTGTATCTATATCAGCAATTGTATTTTTTGAAATTTTATTGACCATGAGGTAGATATTCCACTGTATGAATAGCCTATAATTTTAACAAATCCCTTCTAGCTGGGCCTATGCACTTTCACTCTGTCTTACATGACTGAGCATGTTTTGCCAGAGGTGGGGGAGGTCAGAGGTCACAGTGTCAGAACTGCACATGGCCACAGCTGCTCCCTGTGACTCGGAATATTTGTTTGTTCATAGGACGTGGCTGTTTCTTTGAAGGGTGGGATAAATGGGCTGGGACTCTGTCTCCCCAGCCCTCGAGGCCCCCGGTGCATGGCAGGGGCCCGAGAATGCTCGAGTGTGGAATGGACCTTGTTTCCGCACCATCCCTGCCATGACAGCTCCCTGCTCAGTGTGGCCACTCGTCTCTCAGCATGGGCTGTGGCTCTGGGCTCCGCAGATGCAGTCTTGCAGTTTTGACGATGTCAACATGGTCGTTTTAAATTTTGTGCCTTGTCTTATTTAGACTGAGGTTCATCTCTCTAAACTCAGATCTGGGCTGGTGTGATGGAGGTTGAAGGATGTTGAGAGGAAGGAGAGGCACAGAGTGAGGTGTGGGTCACCTGCCTTTCTTTTGTGCCCGGTCCTGAACGTCCGCTTGTCCCAGCCCCAGCAGCTCCGTGAGGCAGGGTGCGGCCTGTGCCCGCCACCTTCTTTAGTCCTTGACAGTAAACCTCTCGTTTTCCCCTGATGTTCTTGGTAGGAAAAAACACCCCGGAGCGCTCAGGGTTACCGAAGGGCTGTCTTCTGTACAAAACCCTCCAGGTGCAGATGTTGGACCTGCTGGACATCGAAGGCCTCTACCCTCTGTACCGGCGGGTTGAGCGGTACCTGGAGGAGTTTCCTGAGGAGAGGTGAGGCCCAGGTCCTGGGCTCCCCTGCCCTTTCTGGGCCCACATGGGGCCCCGAGCAGCCCTAAGGGCAAGATGGGGATGAGGGGAGCAGGTCGCCCCAGTGGGAGGACAACACTGGCCTCCCAGGAGGATGACTCACCCCAGCTACCTCCCTTCCCTGCCCCCAGATGCCAGGCTCGGCCCAGAGATTCAGTGCCATGTGAAGGAGGACCAGGGTCCTGTCAGATCTGTGGTCACTTGCCCATTTCTAGAAAGGAAAGCACATCTTGTGAACCTGACAACCCTGCATTAGGCAGTTCCATGTCCTGAGTTGGAGCTGAGCCTGCAGGGGGCAGTGCTGCTCCACAGCCAGTGAGCCACGCTCACCCAGCCGCCGCAGGGCTTTGGCCTTCAGGCACTGCCTTGTCCATCTCCTGGCCATCTTGATGGGGGTTGCTAGGGTCCACACCTGTGGCATGTGGTGGAGGCTGGGGCCACTGCCCTGGCCTGGCTTCGCTTCCTCCCTAGCACCCCTTCACTAGCATCTCTTACCGGGACACCACTTGTCATAAACAAGAGACGTTCAGCCTTGGCTCTCCTGGTTCTGGTCTTGCAAGACACTTCATAACGAAGTTTAGCATTAGGAAGAGATGAATCCATTAATGTTCTTTAAAACCAGATGAATGATTCTTAAACTGCTAACAGTTTAACAAACGATTTCCAGGCAGCTTTGTTATCCTGTTTTTTTGTGCTTTGTCCTTCAGAAAAACATTGCAAATAGATGGGCCTTATGATGAAGCATTTTACCAGAGGCTGCTTGATCTTTCCACTGAGGATGATGGCACTGTGGCTTTTGCACTGACAAAGGTGGGTAGATCCTTCCAGAAACACACTGTGTGCTTCTTAGGCTCTTAACACTAACTCGGGGTTTTCCTAAGAAGTGTTTCCCAGTACCTACCCCTGATGGTGAAAGCAGAAAAATTGGGGATTAAAAAAACGTGGCTAAAGTTTCCCCCAGATGGACTGGGCCGGGTGGTAATACGTTACTTTAGCTTCTAGGAAGCATTTCCCTTTGTTCACTTGGCTCCAGGCCACCCTGGGCCCAGCCCTCTCTCCACCCTCCCTGTACTGGGGTCCAGGACCTGAGGCCACTGCTCTGTGCTTCCTTCTTAGCAGCCTTAGAACAGGCTAGCGCCAACCATTCCTCTCCTTACAGCCCTCAGTGGGACTCTAGGCCCGGACCCTACCTGTGGTTGTGTGTGGCTGGCTTCCTTCCTCCCCATACCTCAGGCCAAGGGGCACCCTGGGAGAATCTCTTAGGGAAGAGGCCTGATCCTATTCTTTCCGGTTCTGTAAAATCGGAATTCAGGGGCTCCATGAACTTGGATAGGAAAAAAATTACATCTTTGTTTTCACTAACCTCTAATTGAAATTAGTGTTTCCTTCCATTACGAATGTGGCAACAAGCACTGTGTGGCCAGCAGGACCCCCAACTTTGCCATTAAGAGAAATCAGACCTTTTAATTTCACACTGTAGTTGCTACAGATATCTCATGATATCTTTATATTCTTCACTCCTGAGATTTTGTTATGTAATACTACATAATATATTTGTTTTAAAAAATAGTTCGGTATTTGACATGGTCAAGCCTCTATTTTTTATTTTCTGCATTAAAAAATGTTATTCCGAGAGGGATCCATAGGCTTCATTGGGCTGTCAAAGGTTTTGCTAAAACGGTTAAGGAACGCTGTTCCAGTGGGAGCAAAGTGACAAAAAGGTAGGAACAAAACAGAGTGACCTCCTTCTCTACATCCTCTGGGCAGCTGCCCTGGAGCCCTTAGTTTAACTGTCCTGGTCCTGACAATGTGTCTGTGGTTCTCACTTGTTAAGAGTCCTCACTCTTGTCTTTGGCTGGGTGCTCCCTCTTCTGCAGCTGTTGGGCTTTTGAGGAGGTCCCCTCCAAAGCCAAGGGCCCTGAGGGAATAAGCTGAGGTGCTTGGGGTTAGAGCTGTCCTCAAGGTGGGGAGAGACCCAAAAGGGAGCCTCTGTCAGAATAAAGTGACGGACTGCCCTGCATTGTCTGCAACTTGGGTACATTGATTTAGGAATAAGTATCAGTATTCCATTTTTCAAGAGAAGAAGCATAGGACTTTACTTCCTTTTTTACACATTTCTATATTTTTCAAAATTGTAATAAATAAGCATGGATTACTTTTTAATTTTATTGCAAGTTTTAAACCTCATATGTAAACATAATCTTATAAGAGATTCAAGCAATCATTACACAACTATCAGAATGACTAAAATAGTAACATTGAAATAACACTGAATGCTGGTGCAGAGAAACTAGATTTGCAGACCTAAACATGCATGTGCCCTATAACCCAGCACCTGCACTCCTGGGCATTTGTCACAGAGAAGGGAAGACTCAGGCTCACCCAAAACCCTGTACAGGAGTGTTCATAGCAGCTTTATTTGTGATAGCTAGAAACTGGGCACAACTCAAGTGTCTGTCAACAGGTGGCCTACAACAGGTTATGTAAACTGGAACTGTTGAGCAGTAAAAAGGAATGAAATCTCAATACACACAACAATGTGGGTGAATCTTCAGAGAAATGTGCAGAGTGACAAAAGCCAATCCCAAAAGATCACACACTATGATTCTGTTTAAATGACATTCTTGAAATGACAAAGATGAATGGTTGCTGTGGGATGGGGAGGAGGTGGAAGGAAGGGGGTGTGATTATAAAAGGTCAACAAAGAGGGATCTTCTGGTGATGGAACTGCTCTGTATTTTAACTGTGGTGGTAGATGCATGAACCTACATGTGTGATAAAATACACATACACAACACACAGGACTACATGTAAAACTTGGGAGATTGGAATAAGATCATGGAGTGTATCAATGTCACTATCCTGGCTGTGATATTATACTATATAGTTTTGCAAGATGTCACCATTGGGGGAGACTGGGTAAAGGGCACTCAGGATCACCTGCATGTGAACCTACAATTATCTCAAAACAAATAATTTAATGAAAAAGATTCAAGCAGTGAGTATATTGTATAAAATGTGATGTTATTCCTGCCCAAGCAATAGGTGTCCACTGTTAACAGTATGTATCTTTTCAGAACTTCACACTAACACGCACACACACACTCACTCATACCATTTGGGGGATTATCCACATTATATGTATTCTTCACTAGCTTGCATTTAACCTAACATGGCTTGAAGTCTGTGTTGGAATATAAGGGTCTGCCTCTTTTTTTGTTTTAGGGATTTAGGTTCTGTTAGTTGGAATCTGAAGAAGGTGGATGTGAAGCTGAAGCTGGGGGAGCAGGTTGAGAATATTCCTAGGCCACAGACTATTAAAAGTTCTTTCATGAATGCTCTTTATCTAATTGAACTTTGTACCTCTGATGAAATGAGAGTGGTGCGAATATTGTATTTATTTCGAAGCTCAGGAAACTGCAGCCCAGTGTAATTCTTGCTTTTTGACTATTGTTTAGTATTCTGTAATGGAAGTCAGCAAACTTTTTCTATAAAGGGCCAGACACCACAGCTCTCATCCCAATCTAGAAAACTGATAACTGGTGCACGGTGGCTTGGAATGGGCTGCAAGGGCCCATACGGTGACTGCTATGGGCAAGGCACAGGAGTCTTATCTGGAAGGTAGAGGAGGGTATATCCAGGGGGCCTGGTTTGGGGTTGACAAAATGTGTTTAGGGCTTCTTTCCAAGTTCTGCTTTTACATGATCTCTGGACCCCTAAACTGATGGTTCTCAGTCCTAGCAGATCCAACACTTTTTTCTAGCAAATACTGTAGCAAATACTATAGCAAATACTGTAACTCCCCCTTTACTATCTTGAAATGAAATTCATAGATAATATAACCTACCTAAACACATCTTAACTGTAATATAGTTTTAACTGTAATATAAGAGGGGAGAAAAAAAAGGAAAGTATTTTGTCATAAAATAACATGTATTTAAATTAAAAAAAAAAAAAGGCAGGGGTGGCAGACAGTAAATGCTTTAGGCTTTGGCCATCTGGTCTCTGTTGTAGCTACTCAGCTCTGCCATTATATCTCAGAAGTAGCCAGAGACAAATATAAATGAGCATGGCTGTGTTCTAGTAAACCTTTATTTACAAAAACAGGTGGCAGGCTGGATTTTGCCCTTGGCCTGTAGTTTGCTGACTTCTGTTCACTTTTGCTTGTTAGTTTTTATATTCATTTTTTTCTCTGTTGTTTGGAAGTTAGACATTCTGCTACTGTCATTTTTCTGGTTACTTGTCCAATTTGACCATGCATATTTATAGACTAAAATTAATAATTTAACCCCCACTCCCACCCCAACACCTGCCACACAAACACATAATATTGGGTTGGCCAAAAAGTTCATCTGGGATACTTTAATTCCAGTTATCGCTCCCAACTTATATGCAGTTATTGTCATATAAGTTTTTGTCATATAAGTTTTTGTCATATAACTTTTCTTGGGCGTATACCTAGTAGTGGAGCTGCTGGGTCAAGTGGTAACTTATGTTTAACTTTTTCAGGAACTGCCAGACTGTTTTCCAAAATGGCTGTACTATTTTACATTCCCACCAGCAGTGTACAGGGGTCCAGTTTCTCCGTATCTTTAACAGCACTTGTTACCTGCCCTCTATTTGTCTTATTCTTTTAAAAAAAAAAATCGCAATTTACAGTATTATTTTATACAGGTGTTTGTTTAGATCTACCACGTTTACCCATATCTTTGCTTAACATTCTTACATCTCAGATCTTTCCTCTTTTTCCTATGAAAGTTTTATTGTGATATGTTACATACGATACAATTTACCTGCTTAAAGTATGCAATTTGGTGGTTTTTACTATATTCACAGATATGTGTAAGCAGCATCACAGTCAATTTTAGAACATTTTCATCACCTAAAAAAAATTCTGTACCCTTTAGCCATCATCTCCTTATCTCCTCATCCCCAACAGCCCTAAGCAGCTACTAATCTACTTTTTAAAAAATCAATTTATTTATTTTTGGCTGCACTGGGTCTTTGTTGCTGTGCGCGGGCTTTCTATAGTTGCGGCGAGCGGGGGCTACTCTTTGTTGTGGTGCGCGGGCTTCTCTTGCTGCGGATCACGGGCTCTAGGCGCGCGGGCTTCAGTATTTGTGGTGCGTGGGCTCAGTAGTTGTGGCTCGCAGGCTGTAGAGCGCAGGCTCAGTAGTTTTGGCGCACGGGCTTAGTTGCTTTGCAGCATGTGGGATCTTCCTGGACCAGGGCTCGAACCCATGTCCCCTGCATTGGCAGGCGGATTCTTAACCACTGCGCCACCAGGGAAGCCCCCTAATCTACTTTTTATCTCTATAGATTTGCCTATTCCAGATATTGCATATGAATGGAATCATTCAATAGATGGTCCTTTATGACTGGCTTCTTGCACTTTAGCATAATATTTGCAAGGTTCATGTGTATTGTAGCAGGTATCAATACTTCATTTCTTTTTATGACTGAATAATATTCCATTGTATAGATATACTGTATTTTGTTTATCCATTCATCAGTTTGATGAGCATTTGGGTTGTTTTCACTTTTTGGCTATTATGAATAATGTTGCTATAAATATTTGTGTATAAATTTTTGTGTGGACGTATTTTTACTTTTCTTGGGCATATACCTAGGAGTGGAGCTCAGGAGCTCAGGAGTTTCAGGAACTGCCAGACTGTTTTCCAAATGGCTGTACCGTTTTACATTCCCACCAGCAGTGTACAGGTT
Organism: Balaenoptera musculus; assembly: GCF_009873245.2. Taxonomy (NCBI): domain Eukaryota; kingdom Metazoa; phylum Chordata; class Mammalia; order Artiodactyla; family Balaenopteridae; genus Balaenoptera; species Balaenoptera musculus. The sequence continues at coordinate 26,455,501 of NC_045790.1, read as the reverse complement.
TCCAGTTTCTCCATATCTTTGATAACACTTGTTACCTGCCCTTTTGTTTAGCCATCCTGGTGGGTATGAAATGGTATCTCATTGTGGTTTTGATTTGTATTTCCATGAAGACTAAGAGCATTTTTTAATGTGCTTATTGCCCATTTGTATATTTTCTTTGGAGAAATATCTATTCAGGTCCTTTGATCACTTTTTAATTATGTTATTTGTTTCATTGTTGAGTTGTAGGGATTCTGTATATTGTGGATAGTAAGCCCTTATCAGATATATGATTTGCAAATATATTCTGTCAGAGAACTTTTCACTTTTTTGATAATGTCCTTTGTTGTAAAATATTTGCAATTTAAAAACTTTATTTGTTCATTTGAAATATAGTTGATGTACAATATTATGTTAGTTTCAGGTATACTACATAGTGATTTGACATTTGCATACATTATGATATGATTACCATGATAAGTCTAGTAACCATCTGTCCCCATACACAAAAAAGTGTTTAACTTTGATGAGGTCCAGTTTGTCTGTGTTTTTCTTTTGTTGTTTGTGCTTTTGGTGTCATATCTAAGAATTCATTGCTAAATCCAAAGTCATGAATATTTTCCCCTGTTTCTTCAAAGAGTTTTAGCTCTTAAATTTAGTTCTTTGATCCATTTTGAGTTAATTTTTATATATGATTTCAGGTAGAGATCCAACTTCATTCTTTGTATGTGGATATTTAGTTGTCCCAGCACCATTTGTTGAAGAGACTATTTTTTCCCATAAATGTATGGGTTTATTTCTGGATAGTCAATTGTGTGCCATTGATATATATGTCTATACTTATGCTTGTACCCTGCCTTGATTACTGTTGCTTTTTAGTAAGTTTTGAAATTGTTCTTTTGCAAGATTGTTCTGGCTATTAGGAGCCCCTTGTAATTTCATTATGAATTTTAGAATCAGCTTGCCAAGTGCTACAAAGAAGCCAGCAGAGATTGTGATAGGGATTGTGGTGAATCTGCAGATTGCTTGCATACGGCCATCTTTATAATAGTAAGTCTTCCAGTTTGTTAACATGGGATGCTGTTCCATTTATTCAGATCTTTGTTTTTCTTTCAACAGTCTTTTCAGAGATACATTTTGTACTTTGTTAAGTTTATCCCTGAGTATTTTCTTTTTGCTGTTGTAAATGAAGTTGTTTTCTTAATTCCATTTTTAGATTGATCATTGCAAGTGTATAGAAATACAATTTGTTTTTGTATATTGATCTTATAGCTTACAACCTTGCTGAATTTATTAGTTCTAAAAGTTTTTTAGTGAATTCCTTAGGATTTTCTCTATATAAGATCATTTAGAGATAGTTTTACTTCTTCCTTTCCAGTTTGGTTGCCTTTTATGTCTTTTTCTTGCATAACGGCCCTTGGCTAGAACCTTTAGTGCAATGCTAAATGCAAGAATAGACCTCCCTGTCTGATTTGTTCCCGGTCTTATTGGGACAGCATTCAGTCTTTCATCATTATGTGTAATGTTAGCTTTGGGCTTTTCGTAGATATCCTTTATTGGGTTGAAGAAGTTCCCTACTTTTCTTAAATTGTTGAATGTTTTTATCATGAAAGGATGCTGGATTTTGTCAAATGTCTTTTCTGCATCAATTGGTATTTATTATCATGTGTTTTGTTTTTCTATAGATATGACATATTAATTTATTTTTGGATGTTAAAACCAACCTTGCATTCCTGGGATAAACCCCACTTGGTCATGGCATATGATTCTTCTTGTATATTGCTGATTCAATTTGCTATTATTTTGTTGAGGCTTTTTGTGTCCATTCTCATAAGAAGTATTGGTCTGTAATACTGGCCTTGTCGAATGAGTTGGGAAGTATTTCAGCCTCTTTTTTTTGGAAAGGTTTGAGAAGGATTGATGGTAATTCTTCTTTAAATATTGATATTTTATAGAATTCACCAGTGAAGCCATCTGAGTCTGGGCTTTTCTTTGTAGGTAGTGTTTTGATACCCAGTTCAGTCTCTTTACTTGGTATAGAAAATTGTGCTATTTCTTCTTGAGTCAGTTTTTGTAGTTTGTACCTTTTTAGGAATTTTTCCATTTTATCTAAGTTGTCTAATTTATTGGCCTACAGTTGTTTACAGTTTTCCTCTTCTTCTTGAAGTATATCTTTTAGAAGTTACTTTAGTGAATGTCTTTTGGTAAATTCTTTTTGTATCTGTTTATCTGGATATATTTATATTTTGTCATAGTTTTGAAAGGTAATTTTTTCTAGGTACAAAGAAGGGGTTGATTGTTTTTCTATTAGCATTTAACCATTTTATGCAACATTATCTGACTGTGGATGTTTCTGCTGAGATGTTTTCTGTCAGTCTAACTGTCCTTCCTCAGGAGGTGATTATTTTCTCTATGGTTGCTTTTAAAGTCTCCTCTTTTTAAATTCGACATTTTAGTGCAATGTGATTAGGTGTGGTGTACTTTTAATTTATTCTGCTTGGTGTATGTTGTGCTTTCTCTATTTGTGGATGTGTCTTTTATTAGTTCTGGAAAATCCTCAACCATTTTCTCTTCACATATTTTCTCTTCTCCATTATCCTATTCTCTTCTTCTGGGACTCTAATTAGATACATATATCAGACCTCATTTTTATCATTTTCTTCAGTTCTATCTTCCCATTCACTGATTCTTTCTTCACCTGTGTCTAATCTGTTCATTCATTTGTTCAATGAGTTTTCCATTTCATTAGTTATATTTTTAATTTCTCAAAGTTCCGTGTGGTTCATTTTCATATCTGCTTGGTATTTTTGATAGTTCCTTGTTGCTTGCCCTCTTTTAAATGCCATCTTTTATTTCTTTAAACAATTTATGAATAGTTATATTCTGTATCTAAGATAGAGTAAAATTTTGCAGGTAAAAATCTCTTGTTATTTTGCTGACTCATCCTTGCTGCTTTGTTTGCTTGGGTTTTTAATGATGTATGATTGTGAGCTCATATTTGTTTGATTTTGATCTATGAGAATCTTGGGGACCTAAACAGGGGATGCTTTCCTCCAGAGAAAATATGGATCCTTGACTTAAGGGAGAAGTTTCAGGTTTAGACCCTGTACTCCATGGCTTATTCCTAGAAACCATGCCTGCACTGACATTGCCTACAGGGCAGCTTAGCCTTCCAATTGCTCCTTGCTCAAAACTCTAGTTTCAGCTCTTTTGGGAGTGAGTGTGAGAAGAGGGGATTGGGTTGGGGATTTCCTTTACCTTCTGCAAGCCTAGCAGTGCATTAAAAGTGTTAACAGGGATATCATTGTTTTGTAGGAGGTGCCTTGGAAGTTCTCCATACACCTAAAAGGGTTGTTCTTTTTAGTATGGTCATATAATTAATTGTCATTAATTTGGGTGTTATCTTTAATTTGTTACTGTTAAAAATAATGTTCACATTCACATTTTTGTACTTTAACCCTTGTGCACTTAAGCATATCTTCCAGAGTGATTCTTAGAAGTTAAATTGCTAGATTTATTTTTTATAGATTCTGTCATATTGTCCTCCTGAAAAGATTTTGCCAATTTATAATTATTCTTGTAATAGTCGAGGGTCCTGTTTCCCACGTGCCCTCCAAATTACTTGATATTCCTAGTATTTAAAAGTTTAATTTTAATTTTCTAAGCTTTTGTTTCATTAACCATTTGTAATGTGAAATATAGCACATATAGAAAAGTGCACAGAAAAAGAGGTAAAGCTCAATGATTTGTCATAAAGAAAACTCTTGGAGAACTACTAGTTAGGTCTGAATATGGAGCACTGGCAGCTAATTAGAATCCCTATTGGTTTCCTGTATAGTTACTCCTCTTGCCTTTCTCCCTCAAGTTAACTATTGTATTGACTTACATACCTATAGTTTAGTTCTGTTTTTGAACTGTATTATTACAGAATCATGCATATATCTCGTGTCTTGTTTTTTTTTATGTTCTATATAACATGTATAAGATTTACTCATGTTATTGCCTGCATTTCCATATTTTCAGTGCTTTGTAGTGATCTATTTAAATGGATATGCTACAATTCACCCATTCTACTGTTGATGGATATTTGAGTTGCTCCCAGTTTTGACTTATAAATAAAGTTTCTGCAAAACATTCTTGTACAGATCTCTTAGTGTACATGCACATACGTTTCTCTTGGGTATATTCCTAGGAGTGGAATTTCTGGGTCAGAGGTGTGAGCATATTTAGCTTTAGTAGGTACTATGAAATAGTTTTACCTGTTTATATCCCCTACAACAGGCTAGGGTAGTTCGACAGACTAGGGGGTTCCTGTGGCCCCATACCCTCTCTGCCACTGGGTTGTGGGTCTTTTTAATTTTAGCCATTCTAGTGAGTGTGTAATGGTGGCTTATTGTGGTAATGAGATTCAACACCTTTTCATATGTTTATTGGCCATTTATATTTTCTTTTCCATGAGGCACCTATTTAAGTCTCTTGCCCAGTTTTTTGTATGGTTGTCTGTCTTTTTCTTATTGGTTTGAAGGAATTCTTTATGTATTCTGGATAGAAGCTCATTGTCAGATATGTGTGCTACAGATATCTTCTTCCACTTGCCATTTTACTCCCTTAATAAAGTCCTTTTCAGAAGGGAAGTTCATAATTTTAAGGTCTTTTAATTTACATCTTTTTCCTTCTTTAGCAATCTTTATGTTTTATCTACCTTAAAGTCCCACAGATATTTTAGAAACTTTATTGTTTTGCCTTTCACATTTGGTGGGTACCTTCTGCAATTGATTTTTGGTATGGCATGAGGTAAGGTTTTATTTTCATATGCAGTTGTCCTAGAATCATAGGAATTGTCCTGATCACTCTAGAGTCAGAATGAATCTTGATACCCAGTAGAGTAAATCCTTCTACTTTCTTCAGGAATGTCTTTCTTTTAATTAATGCCTTGGCTTTTCTTGACCTTTTGCTTATCTATATAAATCTTAGAATCAACTTGTTCAAAAAAAGAAACAGACTCACAGATACAGAGAATAAATGAGTGGTTATCACTGGGGAGAGGGATGAGGGAGAGGCAAGATAGGGGCTGGGGATTAAGAGGTACAAACTACTATATATAAAATAAATAAGCTATAAGGGTATATTGTACAACACAGGGAATATAGCCAATAGTTTATAATAGCTATAAATGGTGTATAACTTTAAAAAGTTGTGACTCACTGTGTTGTACACCTGAAACTTATATAATATTGTACATCAATACACCTAAAAAATTTTTTTTAAAAAAAGAATGAACTTTGTTCAGTTCTACAAGGAAAAGCAACAACAGACCTTTTGGGATTTTGATTGATTTGGCATTAAAATGATGACAAGAGTTGACATCCATACAATATTAAGGCTTCCAACATGGGCGTTTTCTTTTTATTAGGTGTTATTTAAAATCTGATAAAGCATTTAATGATTTTCTTTAGAGAGATCTTATATTTTATTAGATATATTCCTAGATATTTGATGGTTTTAGATATAGATGGTATCTATGTGGATATATAGGAATGTAATTGATTTTTCTACCTTGACCTCTTTATCTGTCAACCTTGTTGAAGTCACTTACTAATTCTAACAATCTATAGCTTCTGTTGGATTTTCATTATATATAATCATATTGTTTGTGAATTTGATTTTTTTCTTTCTGATCCTTATACTTTTCACTTATTTATTTTGTTTTGCCTAACTGCATATAGTTAATTTTTGATTATGGGAATTCTAGTCTTGTTCCCACTCTCAAAGAGGAAGTATTTACCATTAAGTAAATTGTTTGCTGTAGGTTTTTTTGGGTGTTGCTTGGTTTATTTTTAAAATAAATAACCATTATCAAATTAAGAAAGTTCCCTTCTATTCCTGATTTGTTAAGAGTTTTTATCAGGAGTGGGTGTTGAGTTTTTCAATGCTTTTTCTGTTTCTGTTGAGAAGATCATGTGACTTTTCTCCTATTTTCTGTTAATGTGATTACAGGTACACCTCAGAGATATTGTGGGTTTGGTTCCAGACCACCACAATAAAGCAAATATCTTAATAAAGCGAGTTACATGAATTTTTTGGTTTCCCAGTGCATATCAAAGTTATGTTTACACTATATTAAGTGCACAAGAGTATTATGTCTTAAAAAATGTATATACCTTAATTAAAAAATACTTCATTGCTAAAAAGTGCTGACCATCACCTGAGCCTTCAGCAAGTAATCTTTTTGCTGGCAGAGGGTCTTGCCTCGATGGTCATGGCTAATGACTGATCAGGGTAGTGATCAGGGTGGTGGCTGCTGGAGGTTGGGGTGGCCATGGCAATTTCTTAAAATAAGACACCAGCGAAGTTTAACACATTGGTTGACTCTTCCTTCCATGAATGATTTATCTGAAGCATGAAATGCTCTTTGAAAGCACTTTACCCACAGCAGAACTTCTTTCAAAATTGGAGCCAGTCCTCTCAAACTCTGCTGCTGCTTTATCAACTAAGTTTACATCATATTCTCAATTCTCTGTCATTACAGCAATCTTAGCAGCATCTTCACTAGTAGATTCCATCTCAAGAAACCACTTTCTTTTTGCTCATCCAGAAGAAGCAAGTCCTCATCCAGTAAAATTTGCTCATAAGATTGCAGCAATTCAGTCACATATTCGGGCTCCGCTTCTAATTCTAGGTCTCTTGCTATTTCCACCACATCGACAGTTACTTCTTCCACTGAAGCCTTGAACCCTCAAAGACATCCATGAGGGTTGGAGTCAACTTCTTTCAAACTGTTCATGTTGATCTTTTCACCTCGTCTCATGAATCATGAATGTTCTTCATGGCATCTAGAATGGTGAATCCTTTCCAGAAGGTTTTCAATGGACTTTGCCCAGATCCATCAGAAAAATTCACTGTCTATAGCAGCTTTAGCCTTAGAAAATGTATTTCTTAAATAATAAGACTTAAAAGGTGAAATCACTCCTTGATTCATGGGCTACAGAATGGATGTTGTGTTAGCAGGCATGAAAACAATGTTAATCACATTGTATATCGCCATCAGAGCTCTTGGGTGGCTAAGTGCATTGTCAACGAGCAGTAACATTTTGAATCTTTTTTCTAAGCAGTAGTCCTGAAGAGTGGGCTTAAAATATTTAGTAAACCATGTTGTAAACAGATGTGCTGTCATCCAGGCTTTGTTGTTCCATTTATAGAGCACAGGCAGAGTACACTGAGCATAATTCTTAAGGGCCCTAGGAATTTTGGAATGGTAAATGAACATTGGCTTCAGCTTAAAGTCACTAGTGGCATTAGCCCTGAACAAGAGAGTCAGCCTGTCCTTTGAAGCTTTGAAGCCAGGCATGGACTTCTCCTCTCTAGCTATGAAAGTCCTAGATGGTATCTTCTTCCGATATAAGGCTGTTTTGTCCACATTGAAAATCTGTTGTTTAGTGTAGCCACCTTCATTAATTATCTCAGCTATATCTTCTCGATAACTTGCTGCAGCTTCTACATCAGCCCTTTTTGCTTCACTTTGCACTTCTATGTTATGGAGATTACTTCTTTCCTTAAACCTCATGAACCAACCTCTGGTAGCTTCAAAATTTTCTTTGTAGCTTCCTTACCTCTCTCATCCTTAATAGAATTGAAGAGAGTTAGGGCCTTGCTCTAGATTAGGCTTTGGCTTAAGGAAATGTGACTGCCTTGATCTTCTATCTAGACCACTAAAACTTTATACCAGCAGTAGGCTGTTTTGTTTTCTTATCATTTGTGTGTTCACTGGAGCAGCACTTAATTTCCTTCAAGAATGTTTCCTTTGCTTTCACAACTTGGCTGTTTGATGCAAGAGGTCTAGCTTTCAGCCTGTCATAGCTTTCAACATGCCTTCCTCACTAAGCTTGATTGTTTCCAGCCTTTGATTTAAAGAGATGTGTGACTCTTCCTTTCACTTGAACACTTAGAAGCCATTGTGGGGTTATTAATTGGCCTAATTTCAATATTATTGTGCCTAAGGGAATAGGGGGGCCTGAGGAAGGGAGAGAGATGGGGGGAATAGCCAGTCAGTAGAGCAGTCAGAACATGCACATTTGTGGATTGTTTGTCATTTTATGTGGTCCCAGTTCCTGGTGCCCCAAACCAATTACAATTGTAACATCAAAGATCACTGATTACAGATCACCATAACATATATAATATAATGAAGTTTGAAATATTGCGAGAATTACCAAAATGTGACAGAGAGATATGAAGTAAACAAATGCTGTTGGAAAAATGGTGCTAATAGACTTGCTTGATGCAGGGTTGCCACAAACCAATTTGTAAAAAAACACATCTGCAAAGCACAGTAAAAACAACGTATGCCTGTAATCACACAATTTGTAATGATGTAATAATCTTTTTATATTTTATGATATTTGGTTTGCTAATATTTTGTTTAGGGGTTTTTGCATATGTATTTGTGAGTGGTACAAGTTTTTGGTAATGTCTTTGTTAGGTTTTGGTATCAGGGGTATGCCTGCCTCCTAAAACATTTGAAGAGTGTTTGCTCATTTTCTGTTCTCTGGAAGAGGTGAAGTAAGGCTCGCATTTTTTCTTCCTTAAATATTTTGTAGAATTACATGTGAAAACATTTTGGCCCATAGTTGTCTTTGTAGGATAATTTAAAATACCTCAATTTTAGATTTTCTATTTCTTCTGTCAGTTTTGATAAGTTGTATTTTTCTAGAAATTTATCTAAAATTTTCAGAATTTTGACATACAATGTTTTGGTAATATTCTTTTATTATCTTTCAAAGTTTCATAAGATCTGAATAACACCTTTTTATTCCTGATCTATGGTATTTGTTTTCTCTCTCTCTTAATCCATCCCACCAGGAGTTTATCAGTTTTGGTAGTTTTGTAAAAATTAACTTATGTTCCTTTTGTACTGATCATTTTCTATTTCATTAATTTCTGCTCTTATTTCCTTTTTCCTTTTTTCTAGATAATTTTTTCTTTCTATAATTTCTTCCCAATATGAATGCTTACCTAATTAAGTTTTGGCCTTCTTATTTTCTAAAATATGTATAAAGCTATATATTTTCCTGTACACATGGCTATAGCTATATCCCACAAGCCTATTTTCAATATCATTCAGTTAAAATATACTCTGATTACTATTAAGATTTCTTCTTTGACCCATGGAAGCGTTTGGAAAGGATTTAATAACACGTGGGGATTCTCATTATCTTTTTTGTACTGATTACTAGCAAAATTGCATTATGGTCAGGGAGCATACTCTATATGGGCCTTTAAAATTTGTTGAGACAGCTTTTTGGTCCTTTGAAATTTGTTGTGATTTGCATTATAGATTAATCTTTTTTGAAAATGCTTCTGTGTGTACTTGAAAAGGCATCTCAAATTATTAGTTGCAGTGTTTTATATCTGCCCACTAGGTCAAATTAATTGTACTGTTCAGATCTTCTGTGACCTTACTGATTTTATGGTCTGCTTGGTCCATAAGAAAGATGTTTTGAAACTTTACATAATAATTATGGATTTGTCTGTTTCTTCTCATTTATTTTGAGGCTATATTGTCAGGTGCCTTAAATTTAGAATTGTTATATCTTCTTGGTGAATTGAATTTTTCATTTTTAAGACATCATTTAGCATGTCTCTGGTAATAGTTTTTACTTTAAAGTTTCTTTTGTCTGATATTAATGTCACTTCTCTAGATTCTTTTGCACCCTGTATCTTTTTCTATGCTTTTATTTTTAATCTTTGTATTTAAAATATGGTTTGGTTTTCTATCCATTCTGACATTTGTCTTTATAATTTAATTGGACTTATACTTGGGTTTAAACCTTAATTTATTTGCACCTGTCTTAGATTTCTTTTTCTCTCCTCTCTTAACTATCTTTTGGGTTGATTAATTTTTTTATCGTTCCATTTCCCCACTGTTTGCTCAGAGGTTTTAGTCTTTTACTTTCTTTTAGTGGTTATCCTAGCTATTGCAGCAAGTCTAATTAAAAGTCTTTTACTAAAGTCTAATATTTATACCTTTACTCTCTTCTTGGACAATGCAGAGTTCTTAGAGTACATTTTACTACTACTCCTTACTTACACTGCTATTGTTGCTGTGTACTCTATTGTTTTAAACTCAAGAAGACATTATTATTATTATTGTTTTATACAGTCAGTGTCCTTTTACCCACATATTTAGCTCTTGCATTACTCTTCATTCTGTCCTGAATCTCTGACCTTATATCGGGGATCATTTTTTGTTTTTCTCTGAAGAATACCCTTTAATGTGTCCTTTATTGTAGGTCTGCTGGTGATTCATTCTTAGTTTTTGTTTAATGATACGTATAAGTGATTTTTTTGCATCGTTCTTGAATCTGTGTCCTGATGTCTTTCCTCAGTTTTGGAAAGTTTTTGGCCCTAACTTCTTCAAATTTTGTTTCTACCTGTTTTCTCTCTTCTTCTTCCAGACTTCAATTACATATGTATTAAACATATTCTCTTTATCTTCCATGTCTCATGCTCTTTTCTCAATATTTTCCAGCTTGTTTTCCCTTCTGTGCTTCATTCTGGAGTTTTTTTTTTTTTTGACCTATCTTCCACTTTAGCAAGTCTCTTCAGTTTTTTCTAACCTGCTGTTAAAACTATCTGTTGAATTCTTAATGTTGATTTTGTGTTTTTTAGTTCTAGAATTTTCAAACAGTTCATTTTTATAGTCGCCAGTTCTCCTCTGAAGTTCTCAATTTTGTCTTTTATCCTTTGAGCAGAGCAGCATGTGTGTTTGGTACCTCCAATACCTGGAGTCCATGTGTACCTCTTTCTACTATCGTGGGAGTTTTTTTGGGTTCATTTTTGGGTTTTTTTTTGCTGATTTTCTCTCATGGCATCATGTTTTGGGCCTGGGTATTTTTGCTTGTGTGTCAGAAATTGTATTTGTATAATTATTTTAGAAATAATTTGAGGCCTAGGATGATGTCTTCTTCTACAGAGAATTTTAGGTTTGCTTCTGCCAGGGACCTGGGAAGCACTAGCAAGCCAGGGTCATCTTAATCCAGTTTTGGTGACTGATGTCTTTGAAGCAAAGTTGCAGTTCCTGGTAAGGCCTGTCGAATTCTGGCTCACCCAGTCTTAAGGTGCAACATTTTGGATACTAACCCAGAGCGGGAATTCACCATGGTTACTGTCCCCATAAGCCCTGGAAGTTAGTTAAAAGTGCCTCTTGGCCGACCTTCCAGAATTGTCACCCACTCCCTGGACAAAAAAACCCCAAATGTCTTTGTCCTCCCCCTGGTCCAGCAATTCTTGCTGGTCTTATTAGCTCTGCCTTCGAGCAGATGTTTTTGATATTTTGTCGAGCTTTTTCTACTTGACTTCAGCAGTTGGGTTGGCTCCAATTATATACTCCAGCATTGCTTGAAGTGAAAGTCTAGCTCTTTCATTTTATGTCAGATATATATATACATATATCCAATGAGTGCAGACATTTTCACTGTTATAATTTGCATTTCCTTGATTAGTAGTAAGGTTGAGCATCTTTTCATATACTTACTGGCTATTTTTTCTCTTTTGTCAATTTATTTGGTCCATATCTTTTTTGGGTAGTTTTCTTTTTACATACTGATCTAGCACTTTATATATTCTCTTTTTTAAAATTTATTTTATTAAAGTATAGTTGATTTACAATGTTGTGTTAATTTCTGCTGTACAGCAAAGTGATTCAGTTATGCATATGTATACATCCTTTTTCATATTCTTTTCCATTAGGTTTATCACAGGATATTGAATACAGTTCCCTGTGCTATATAGTAGGACCTTGTTGTTTATCCATTCTATATATAATAGTTGCATCTGCTAATCCTCAACTCTCAATCCACCCCTCCCCTAAACCCCTTCCCCTTGGCAAGCACAAGTCTGTTCTCTATCTGTGAGTCTGTTTCATAGATACATCATTTGTGTCATATTTTAGATTACACATATAAGTGATATCATATGGTATTTGTCTTTCTCTTTCTGACTTACTTCACTTAGTATGATAATCTCTGGTTGGACCCATGTTGCTGCAAATGGCATTATTTCATTCTTTTTTATGGCTGGGTAGCATTCCATTGTATATATGTACCATATCTTCTTTATGCATTTTTCTGTTGATGGCCATTTAGGTTGTTTCCATGTCTTGGTATTGTGACTAGTAGCACTTTATATATTCTTGATGTTGATTGTTATATGTTGCAGATATCTTCTCCTATTCTTTAACAAGTCTTTTACATTTGGATTATGACTGTATCAAATAAAAGCTTTTAATTTTTAGGTATTCAAATCTCTCTGTCTTTTACGGCTTCTATGTTTTGTGTCTTGCAGATTAGGACATAATAAATATTTTATATTTCGTTTTTAATATTTATCTCTTTAATTCTTTTGGACTGGATTTTTTTGTGTACATTGTGAAATACCTGGTTTCTTAGCTAAATGAATAGACTATTGGGAGAAGAGCTTCTTTTTCCTTCTACTGTAAAGATTTTTGTAGGCCTCAGGTAACCCACACTTGGGGTGCTTCCCTCTCCTTCCCACACACTCCTGCCTTGTGGAATAAACAGCTTGAATGTTGTCTTAGGGCAGTCCTCCTGGCTGTGTGACATGGAGGGGAATGACTGAAGGGGAGACAAGAGGTTATGATCTGCCATCACACAGATGTTGAGGCCAGTGATAATGTGTAAGGCCTACATCCTTTTTTGTAACTAGTTTATTTTTGTAAAAGTGAGAGGTATTCAATCTAAAAAGTTCAAATGTTATATGAAAGTTCAAAGAAGAAAGGGGAAAGATGCCCCCAAATTGTACACAGAGGTGACCGTCTTTTGGCTCTTTCCCTGTATGTCTGTGAAACGCATGTGAGCGCACACATGGCTTTATGTGTTGGATCCTACAAACCATTTCTGTGTTGTTTGAGTCAGCAGCCCTGGTGGACGTTGCTCCAGGCGTTACACATAGATCTATATGTGCTCGTAGCCCAGTGTTGAGAGCACGAACTTCAGAGTCATAACACCTGGGTTTGAGTCTAGCCTAGCAGTGCAGAGTGGACAGGTCGATCTATGTCTGTTTCCTTATCCATAAACTGGGACACTAGCAGTGCCTGCCTGTGGGGTCGCTGTGGGGATGAAGTGAGTTAACACACAGTTGGTGATCCCTCTGTTTGCAGTGTCATTCATGGAAGCTGCAAGACATTCTAGTGTGCTATGTGACCTGGGGACAGGGCCTTGGTGTGTGTCTGTGTGCCGCTATCTTGAGGTATAGAGTGATACGCTCAGTGCTGTCAGTGTGGCTAGCACATCAATAGCTGAGGCCACTTACTGCTTTTTCTTCCAAGGTGGGCTGTGATTGTCTTGCCGAAGACAAGTCCTAGGTCCCAGGTTTTGGAATCAGGGTCCATACACTGCCTGCAGTGAGAGGTCAGAGGGCAGCACTGGCATCTAATGAGCTCTTTGGGACTGGGTCTTCCTAACCCACCCCCAGGTCTGGGACCAGTTCTTGGACCTCTCCAGTGGGGAAGGGTGTGTGTGGCGATGCCGTGGAGCTGACCTCTCCTTCCCCTGCAGGTTCAGCAGTACCGGGTCGCCATGACTGCGAAAGACTGCTCCATCATGATCGCACTCTCTCCTTGTCTGCAGGATGCAAGGTGAGGCACCTGCTACTGTGTCGTGTGTCCTTGGTCTAGAAGGGTTTTGTGGATTGGCAAGAGAGTTGGTGTCCCTATATTTAGAGAGGCTCTGGCAGGATCATGTTTATTAAACAGAGGCCGATTTCCAAGGCCTACTTGATATCATGGGGATTATTAACTCTTGCTCTTTAGAAGTTTGTAATACAGTCAAAAAGACATTATTGAGAATAATTTTAAAAGCTTGTTCACTCAAGTTTACTATTATTTTCTAAGAAAATATCTCAAGGGCTTGGATACTGTGGTCCAAATTCCTTTCTCTCAAAGAAAACCCCAAGCTACCATCATGGCTCAGAGGCCCAAGAAGCTGTAGGTTCCTGTGGGCCTTATTTTTCCTCCTTTTACCAGGTCCTGATGTGCCAACCTTTATAGTCATTTCGAAGCCTTTAAAACAACATTCCATTGTTCTGCTTCCTCTTTGCAGCATCTTTTCCTGGACATCATTATTCAGTCCCTTCTCTGCCTTTTTTAGGAATTTGGGATGAACCTGATAATCTTCTCTCAGTGATTAGATGGCATCTTCAGCATTGATCTTCAGGGTGCCAAACCCCACACACAGTTTTGCAGAATGTTTCACAATCTTCTGATGTGTGTTCCTGGGTCAAGATGATCTCGTCACTGGCTGCCAGCCACCCGTTTTTCTGATGCTTTTGAACTAGACATTCCCAGGAGTCCTGCTTCTTGGCAGGCACAGAATTGTCCACTTTCTGATAGGAAACACAGAGGGACATTTATAGGGCATAACAAAAAAAAAAAAAAAAAAAAAAAAAGATTGTTCTATTTAGTTGAAAACTCTCATTATCCCCTAAGAAAATGCCCCCAGTGGTTAGTGACAGGAATCCATTTGGATTAAGCAGTGTTGTTAGATGAGAGAAAACCACACAGATGTGATTATCTGTTGCCCTTCCTGAAGCAAGGATGCAGTCAGGATACAGAAATGTGAGGGGCTGAGGGCCAGTAGTCCTGACACCCTTGACCAGCTGCTCGGCAGAAACCGACATGGTGGGAGAGGAGCGGGGACACATGTCCAGAAACTTCTGAGCCATGTGGTCACCAGTGTCATCCCCAGGGCAGAGAAGCATTTCAGGTGTCAGGAACCTCAGGCCTGGGCTCACTGGGAGCTTGAGGTCAACAAATGGTCAGACTCTCCTCAGCAGTGGCTCTTGGGCCGTGCTCCCACCAGCCTCTGTGTGATGGACTCCTCTCTTTATTCACATCATCTTATTGGGTGTTGGTTCTGATGTGACGTGAGGTATCCTATAAAATGTGCAGCCCTGTTGAGGGCCGGAGATGTTCACTGTCCCAGCCCTGCTGTGTGGAGCTTGGGTTTCCGGCTCTGAGACTGAGACTCAGAAGCAAGACCTTAATTTGTACATATGTTCTCTGTTGTTCAGGAGGGAGTAGCTAAGACCCCAGCAACTGAGCCTGGGATTCATTTTTCCTGTAAATAGTATTTCTGAGCAGGAATTGAGCTAGAGTCTAGGCCTTGATTAGGCTCATTAAATAGGAATGTTTTACCTGCCTTCCCTCTCCCAGGCAGGAGCTTTTGAAATTGGTATTTTGTTGGCTTGTTTTGTTTTTTTAATAATTTCGACATCTAGAAGAGTAGTACACATGGAGAAACCAGGACTCCTGAATACTTCTCTTGGGCTAAACTGAGCTTATATAATGTATTTAACCAATCATTTGGATGCATACTATGTATCAAGCACTCTGAGAGCTAAGTGATATATATGGCAATCTTAGTACAAAATTCAGAATTAGCCTGAAAGTGTTTTTTAAGTACAAGTAATTGTTCATATTTTGTTATAAGCATACAACTATTACAATATTTAGAAAGACCACAACTAAACCCTAAGAAACAAAATACCGAACACTGCAGATACAATTTGAGAATAAAACACGAAACTAGATCTCTCTCTCCAAATGTGAAAAAGTATAAAGGAGCAAGAGTTTCTCACCAGACATGCTAAAGGACACGAAAAGAGAAGTCTGTCCTCAACATTTTATCCATTTGGCTGTTGAATAGCCAGATCTACTTTCTGCATTTTCTTAGGTTTTGTAATACTTGGCTCACGATAAAGTAACTTTCTTAGCATTCGTTTATACTACTGGGATATGGTGAATATCAATCGAGTATTCTACATAATTGCTTTTCCATCTTTCTGCACATTAACTCTCTCTTGTCTGGTGTGCTGGCGGGTATCACAGTAGGTGCCTCTCTTGCAGAAGCTTCTAGCACTAGTGCATACAGTTGGCATAGACAGAGATGGAATGCATATTGATGCACAGAATGGGTGCTCTTTGTGAGTTGGGTTGAGAGGATTTGGGAGGTTTGTGTATTCTGAAATTGCTCTTTTGCTTCCAGCTCCGATCAAAGGCCCATTGTCCCTTCATCGAGATCCAGGTTTGCCTTCTCCGTGTCTGTGCTGGATCTTGACCTCAAGCCCTATGAGAGCATTCCTCATCAGTATAAACTGGATGGCAAGATAGTCAACTACTATTTAAAGACTGTACATGCCAAAGACGCCACCGTGATGTCGACTAGGTTCAAGGAAAGCGAAGATTGCACATTAGTTCTCCATAAGGTCTAACTTTTTTCCTGTAGTGGTTTTGAAACTTGAACATGGAATGTGAAGGTTGAATGATAGAGTTTCTGTTGCGTTGGGTGACTTTTGGCTGTGAATGTTTTTGCTTTTCAACCCCTGTTCAGGTGGGACTGCCTCTGGGAGACACAGAATGGAAGAGCACTAAGAACATCTTCCAGGACAAGGAATGTTGGACATGAGCCCAGCAGTGTGCTGTGTCCCAGGAGGCCCCTCTGGGCAGTTCTCCCTTTCCACCCAGGGCTCACGTCTCATCTCTAAAAAGCCTTATAAGACACAAGGTTTGGATCTCCTACCACCAGAATCCTAACACAGAAAACTTGAATTGTCACATATACCTTAGAGTTCGGACTTTTAAGAAAACACAGATACTACTGGAACTTTCCCAGCTGAGTTACTTGGTCACTTTTCCAATGCAAGCCATGTGTCAGTGCAGGTTTAGTGGGTCCCTGCTGTGGAAAGCAGTAAGTTGTTGATATGGACATCAGTTTTGAGCAGTGGACTCGGAGTCCCTGTGGAGATGCCATACCCACTGCTCTGCACAGGGTCAGCAGGGAGCGTGGGACTCAGGGCAGGGGTTGACACCACTCATGCGAGCACTGACTTTTTTTTTGTGCTGAATGATTTTTATCATCTTTAACTTTAGGGGAGACAAGGTGTTCTTTCCCACCTGAAATTGCTGCTGTGGGAGCTGGAAGCAGAGCTGCAACTCTGAGCTGCTGTGCCCAGCGTGGGTGTCATGGGGTGGCTGTGCTCCTGCCAGCTCTGTGTTCCTGGCATTTTTGGGTGTTTGGGAAACCTCAGCTACTTCTGCCAGAGCCAGCATCGAGTTTTCCCTCCTTCCCCATACCTGTTCCTCCCTTGGGTTTCACTAAGATGTGTGGTGATAGTGGCCTTGAGTGGTGCTGGACCACCTCCCCGTTGGGGCTGCCCAAAGCCCTGCTTCCGCAAGACTCCTGGCTGGCACTAAGAGGGTTCTCGTTGGGGTCACCAAAAGTGTGCCCAGCTGCTATGAAAACTGTTGGGAATCTTGGCTTCAGTTTTTTATTCTATGGTAGGTTGTATAGATTATTTATATCATCATTTTGAGGGACTAATGAAGGCTTACTGTAATATAATATTAGTGAAACCATGGGATTGTATGAAAATACTACACAAAAAATGAGACTATTTTGCTGATTGTAAATTTTTGTGGGGAATTTTGTGATAAATTGAGAATTATGCTTATTAGAATCAAGCCAGCTCTTCCAGAATTTATTCTCCAATTCTGTCCTATCAATCATTTACTTCTTACTACCATTTACCACTTACTACTTAACTTCCACACTCAGAGGTTCAAAAACATATTCAAATGACACACATCTCTCATTCACGTGGTGTGTTGGGGTACAGGGGCCCTGGAGAGTCCACTCACAGGGGTGTGCATGGAGCCGCGTTCTCGTGGGCAAGTTGCAGGCTCCGGAGCGCGTGGAAGTAGGCAGCTGCCAGAGCTGTTTTGGCCTGAGGTCCCTTGTTGCTGGCCTGGGGCGGGGATGGTCTTGGCCAGGGTGTGCAGAGGACCCTGAGTGCCTGTGTGCGGCGCTCTGGAACGCCAGCTCCTCGAGGAGGTGGGCTGGGTAGCCTCCTGTTGCCTGTCCTGGCTGGTCTGGACTGTCTGAAAACCATCACCCTCTACTTGGGGGGAAGAGGTGATAGATGAGTGTCCCCTGCTAGAGGGTCTTGACCCGACCCTTTGCTCTCCTCACACTCCACCTCGGCCCCTGCTCAGAGGCTTTCATTTGATTGAAACAATGTTTTCACCCATTCTACTTTAAACTGGCAACTCAGGTCAGTGCAGCACTTAGACTCTGGGGGACTTTAATGAAAACACTGTTTCTTCTTTGCGGAGGGACCAGGGGTGCTAAGGTCCTGTGTGAAGGGACGGTGCCATATTTGCTGTCTGTCTTACTGTGTTTTTTTATGCTAACCGCTCTACTTTTTTGTGGAAGACCAAGAAGAGTGAATGTCAGAGGACTTGCTGCTGAGAGGTGCTGTGAAAGCCTCCCCAGTGCTGCTTTCCAGAGCCAGGAGGCGAGGCGGGTGGTGTGGCTCCCCAGACGTTTCTGAGGAATGTCTAAGAGATGAGGCTGCATTGGCAAGCCCTCCAAGAGTCCCTAGGTGGTGGGTGACAGGAGGAGGCCGACCTTTGAGATGGGCTGGGGCCACCTCTGCCCTCATATTCATATCGGGGGGCGCACAGTGGCTCCCCACATCCCAGGGTGGACAGCACTCCTGTACTTCCTCAGATGTTGAGTTTACTTTTAAAAATACACTATATGTGTCACTTGTTTGGTATTTTGAATTTAAATAACTGTATTTATTTTTCATGTCCTGACAACTTATATATAATGTGCCATAACTGCATAAACATGTTCTAGAGGTAAGGTTTCTAAGTGGAAAAGAGCAAATTTTTATATTCAATAAAATCACATGCCTCCAGGTGCAGCATCTTACTTCTACGTGTAGTTGTTCACTGTTTGTTTGGGAACTAGTTGCTTGCCTCTGTGTGAAGTGATTTAATCAGACTTTCCAGAGTGGCTTCAATGCCCAGCACGCCCAGTAGGGTTCGGAAGCTGAGAGGAGCAGTTTCTATGACTCCGTTCTTGTCCAGTTCCAGGGCTGTAAAGAAAACAAACAACTGGGTAAGAAACTTCACCGAGACAATGCCCTCATTCTCTGCTGGCCACACTGAATGGGAAGGCAGGACGACTGAATCATGACCTTGAACAGAGCACTTACCCGAATGCCTGAGGCAGAGACATTGAACACTCAGCCTAGGAGGGCTGTGGGGGAGCAATCCCCCTTGCCTGTGCTTTTTGAGTGATTATGGACAAAAATATTTTGAAAACCGATTTAAAAAGTACATTAATGAAATTTTTGACTTTTGCTTCTTGCCATGTAAACCCAGATGAAATAAGTAGGTGTCTGTGTTGAGCATAGTGAGAAATCACCAGAACATCCCTACCTTGCAGTGGCACTTTGGTGAGAAGATCCAGCTTTGGCAAAACCTTCCCTTCTTCATCTATTTGTATCCTCCAAACAATTACTAGTTCAAACCTGAAAGAGGTAAGATGCATTGCTAAGTGCTCTTGAAATCAGACTAAACTGTATGCAGCACCTGCCTCTCTCTCTAGAGGAGAGAATGCCCACCCAGGCAGGAGTGCTGCTCTCCTCCCAACCATCCTTGGAGTTCCTGCCCTTCCCCAAGGCCGTGCTCAGACTCCCCTGATCTTAAAGACCCACAGATGAAGAGAGAGTATGGCCAGTTAAACATGAAAAGATGTTCAACATCATGACCAAACAGGAAAATGGAAACTAAGACCATAGTAAGATACTGTTTTGTACCCACTGCATATTAGTGTGATCATACAAGTGAAGTACAGGATATAGAGCAATAAGAACTTAAAAATTACTGGTGGGAAACATAAATTGATAAACTACTTTGAAAAGAATTTGGCAGTGACAGCTGAATCTGCCCTATGACCCAGGAATTTCACTTCTAGGTATATGCCTAAGAGAAGCTTGTGTACTTTTGTGTGCCAGGGGACATGAACAGGAATGTTAGAAATAGTGGAAATTGATGAATAACCCAAATGCCCAAGACCTGAAGAATGCAGAAATACATATATTCACCTAATGGAGTATAAGCACTGAAAATGAATGAACTACAGCTACATGCACCACCAGAGGTGAATTTTGGAAATAACGTTGAATAAGGCAAGTTCCAGAAGCTTACATAACTACAACACCATTTTAAGGCTTGGAAACAAAACATCTTTAGGCACAGGTCACAGAAGCACATCCTGTCCATGTGCACATAAAGGTGCCCATGGTGGGTGGAGGGAGACCCAGATGAGTTCTCCCCTCACTCAGTGCTTGCTGACTCCCCACATTTCTTGAAATAAGTTGGTGAAAATAGAGCTCCACCCCTCGTGGCCTCCCCTCCTTGGCCTCCTAAGGACCCCAGCAGTGAGACTGGCACCTTTTCCTTACAGACCCCTTCTGTGTTTACAGTCCCCACATGGTCCCGCTTGTGCTCTCCTGCCATCGGCTGCTTATCTGTTATGACTCCACAGACATATCTCAAGATGTCAGTTAGGTGGTTTACATTTGTTTTCTATTTGTAACCCTCATTTTTAACAGGAAACAACCGTCTGGGTGTTGGGGAGGGACTTGGTGGGGCCTGTGCACTCACCCTGGTCGGCTGGGGCTCCTGATGCCCATGCAGCTGGAGGAGGCCCCCTCTGAAAGGTGCACAGCCTCTGGGTACTTTTCCTGTGGGGAGAAGAAACGGTTAGAGAAATCTGTGGGGCGCAGGGACGCTGTTCCAGGTGACTGAAAAGAAGCAAGAAACCCTTTTCGGGTGTCTCTTGCATTCCCTGAAAGTCTTTAATTTTCAGGTGTGCCATTTTCTCATCCAGGCATCATGGCGTCCTGGCCATGGCCATCCCCACTCCTGCCTTCTGTGGTCATCAGCACTGCCCGTTCTAGATCTCCACTGACACACAGCCTCCAGGATTCCACACCATCAAGTGCCCAGTGTTAACAGGTTACACAACTCCATTCTGATTTCACTGGCTTGTCTACTCAGGGCCCCACAGCGTTTGGCCGACCTGCTTCCTTTGTCTGTCTTGTGACCTGGACAGCTTGAGGAGGCTGGTCGGGCATGCTGGCCAGCTGACCCACCAAGGTGATGCTGATCCTGATGACTGAAGTGAGGTGCTGTCTGCCATGTTTCTCATTGTAAAGCAAATGTTTTTCTCTAGAGTGCTAGCATTTGACCTTAAAAGCCTTTCAAACTGAGGCCTGTGGGTTGGCCCCCACCGCAGTGGATGCTTCCACCATCTGTCCTCACACTTGCTGCCGAATGGCCCTAGCCTGCATATTGGTAACTGTGGGCACATGGCTGTGCAGGGCCACCTGGACTCTCCCAGTGACCTGTGTGTCTCCCCCAGGCATGGTGTCTGGCTATTCTGGATAATAGGGTTTCAGGGAGCATGCTCTGCTAAAAGTTAGCTTCATGATGAGATCGTGTACCATTTTAGAGTCAAAAGAATTCTCTCTAAAGTGGAAATGAAGTTGAATTTCACGAGTTTCTAGGCTTGCAACTCTAAAGTAGGGTTGGCTTTTCCCTGCATGTAATGTAATAGTTCTGGAAACGTCTGCTTCTTTCTATTATTTGTAGCGGGCTCTGGGAACCTCTAGTATTAGACTTGACTTGTAGGTCATAAGAACAACAAAGCTTTGCAGGAATCTGAACAGAATGTTCACAACAAATAGAGTAATGAGTGGCCCCAGCTTCTCAATTCTTGGAAAACTTATTTTTGTTTGTTCTTGTGAGAACAGATTGCGGGGTTGGGGTGATATGATAGAGACTAAAAATAGGCTCCACAGTGAGATTCTAAGTTCCAAAAGGGTCAGCTTTTGAAAGACACATTTTCTTTCCCTCTTCTCACAGCTCCTGCTGTAGAAACAGACACCTGGACTGATGCTGAAATCACATGTAAGCCTGGCCATGTCCCAAATCCAAACCCAAACCCAGCCATCGTGGCTGCCCCAAACCTCATGGAAGGAAAGTGAGGTGTGCTTCCTCTGAGAAATGTCTGGTCTAGCAGCCAGTCAGAGAAACCCCTCCTCCTGCAAGACAAGGGGCAGGGCTGGAACTGTGGGTGAGCAGAACTTGCCTGCTTCAGAGGATGGGGCCTTCCTGAGGATGCAGGTACTTGATGGGCTGAAGAAAATCAGCTCCGTCAAATGAGGTCTTGTGGGGACAAAGATGTGTCATAACTTCTAAAGGGCGAGCCACATATCAGTGGGTTTGTTGCCAGCGTGTGAGGCCAGTGCTCTCAGACCCCTGTGTGAGAAAGATGCTGATGGAGCGAGAGCACGTCCAAACACCAAGCCATTCTGACCAAAGGCTGGGTTGGGCCTGGTTTAAACTTAGATGATTTCTAATTTCAGCGAAATAGTTTTTATGAGAAAATGTATACCTAAGTTTTTTAAATGGAAAGAGTGCTGGTTGATTTTTAAACCTCAGGCTCTTCTAAATTAGTAACAGCTGTATGAGGAATGTAAAGGAGAACATGTGAATGTGGCAGTGTAACTTCCAGGCTGAGCTGGAAGCACGTGGCCTGGGCCAGTTCCAGCCTGAGGCTCAAGGGCTTGGTCTGCTTCCAAGCAGACCTCACAGCCTCTCTAGGCCTTCTCCTCATGAGCAAAAGGAGGGTTTAGATTAGAAACTTCCTCTAAAAAAAATAAAATTTACTCCCTTTAGTTTATAAAATAAAAAACCAAAAGTAGAAACACTAACGTTAGGAAGAGATCAGGCATTTAGTATGTGTTTCTGGAGAGCTTTTAGGGGCTTGTGTGGAAAGTTCCCTTTTATACAAGTTAATAGTATTGCCCTGTTTATCCAGCTTCATTCACTTGTCTGGTGACCTCAAATATTCAAAGCTGACAGAAAGAAAGCAACTAAAGGCTGAAGAGTAGCCCAGAGACGCAACATAAAAAGCACAGTCTAGATACTGTCAATGATAGTTAGAAATACAAAGGGTGGGTCTCATCCACATGAGACATGTACAGGTGGCTTTAAGGGAGAAGACAGAGAAATTGTGAAAAGTGATACAACTCTAAATGCAAAGTGGGCCTAAGGTCATAGCATAAGATCAGCACATTTCAATAGCAATTGAAAGTTTTACATATTACCATATTTGACATTCAGAAAAGCCAAATGAATCACCAAGAAAGGATTAAGATGATGTACTCTGATAAGGCAGCAATCTGGCCAATATATTTTAGAATATTTAACATGAAAAAATAGCTTCACACAAAAAAAGTTGACTGGAAAGTTATCAGCCTGACCTGGAAAGCACCTTAGATACTTCACATGCTGCCACTGGTGAAACTAAGGTCGAGGTCTGGTACCTAAAGGGAGCAAATGGGAGGCCTGTGCTTCCCAGTGTTGTTGGGAAGGCTGGGAACAGGCTGCATGGTGCAGGTCCTCTGCACACACTGGGCCTGTCAGCCTTCCATAGGAAGCTTGTCCTAAGCGGTGATTCAAAATGGGTGTTTATTTAGCTGCTTGCCATATGCCTGGACTTTGCAGTCAAGAACTCTCCTGGTGTTTATGATAGAAAAAATGGTAGCTGTGAGAAAGTTGCCAATTTGTTATTCATCCCAGTTTTCTACCTGAGATCTACTTTGCTGTTGGAATGCCTGCTGGATGCTGGTCCAAAGGGAAGAGAATTTTAAACAGAACTTTAGAGAAAACCAGCCTTGTGTTACGGATCAGTCATACCATCCTGGTTCACCCACCACCCCCACTTAAATGAATGGGAAACCTTGAATCTTTAGTTTAAATGTACCCTTGAGTGTCCATAGATATACTCATTCATCTTGACTTTAATATTTTCCCAAAGATTATGTCTGTCTGATTCAGTAATTTTTTCCCCTAAATTGAGGTATAATTCACATTAACAAAATTCACTCCTTTAAAGTGTATAATTCAGTGAGTTTTGGTATATTCACAAGGTTATGCAACCATCACCAGTTTCTAACTCCAGAACATTTTCATCCCCGCCTCCCCCACCCCTGCCCCGTAAAGAATCCCTGTTCCCTTTAGCTACTGTGCTGTTGGGGAGAGGTGGGCATGGGTAGGAAGATGTGGGACTCCCAACACAGGTCAGTCTGTGGAAGTGCCCATGAAGATGGCAGAGGTGGAGGCCAGGTGTGGGACAGGGACCACAGGCAAGGCTCAGGGAGGAGGGAGTGGTTGACTATGCAGCTCCATCTGTGGTGCTGGGACAAAGGTATTGGTGGGGCCATGAGGACTTGTGCTGGATTCTGGTGGATGAAGAAGAATCCAGGGTGAGGAAGGACACAGACACAGGCTGTTCCACAAGGAGCCCTTGTTGCCAGGAGAAGCAGGGAAACAGTGGAGCTGCCAGTGAGGGATATGAGGTGCTGGAATTGGGTGTGTGCAGACGGGAATGGGTACAAAGGATGGTGGCCAATCCTCAAATCATCATGGCCTTGGGACAGACTTAGGTGGATGGTGGCAGAGGCAGCTGATAAAGTTAATTTGTAAATCAGGACCCATAAAATGGAAGTTACCCCTGAGGCCTGGCCCACGGCACAGATCTAAAGCTAAGTCAGCCTGCATATCTGGACAACACCTAACCCCAATCATAGTCCTCCAATTCAGCTTTAATGAGCTCACAATACCCTAGAAAATGGGATCTCCTAGCCAATCCTTCCTTGTTTTTGTGTGGGCTCTTTAACAAGTCTATAAAACTCCCTTGGGAACAGTGTTCCCCTGCTTGTGAGGCCCTGGACTTCCCCAATTCATGGATTGTTTCATTGGAATAAAGCACATCAAACTTGTTACTAAATTATATTGCTTTTGTCATTTGACACCGTACACGGACTCCAAGTTGCTGGGTGTAGGAAGAGGAGGGAGAGCCCACCTACCTGTAGGCCTGGGTTGGGGCATCACCTGTAGCAGCTCTAGGCTGGGGGCCTGTGCAGCTCTGGGAGGGTGTGCAGCCAGAGTCAAGCTAGGCATCCACACTGTGCCCCGCACCCAAAAGTCCTGAGGCAACTGTTCCCGTTGTTCCCAACATCAGAAGGCTTAGAAATGCCGACAACATCTGCACTCAGAAGACAATTTGCTCTTATTTTAAAGATGAAGCTAACAAACGTTAAGTGGTTCCTCTGTGCCAGTCACAGGTGCAGTTTCTTTTTTTTTTTTTAAAAACATCTTTATTGGAGTATAGTTGCTTTACAATGGTGTGTTAGTTTCTGCTTTATAACAAAGTGAATCAGCTATACATATATCCCCATATCCCCTCCCTCTTGCGTCTCCTTCCCACCCTCCCTTTCCTACCCCTCTAGGTGGTCACAAAGCACTGAGCTGATCTCCTTGTGCTATGTGGCTGCTTCCCACTAGCTATCTATTTTACATTTGGTAGTGTATATATGTCCATGCTACTCTCTCACTTCGTCCCAGCTTACCCTTCCCCCTCCCTGTGTCCTCAAGTCCATTCTCTATGTCTGCGTCTTTATTCCTGTCCAGGTGCAGTTTCTTTACACACATTTTACATCTATATAATCACAGATGTCACATAATGATGTTATGGAGTGAACAAGTGTACGGTTTCGGGGGCTCTGAGGCCATTCTGCCCAGGTGGGACCCTCTGTTATCTCCCTGCAGGCTCACCCACAACCATTACACCCACAGTCAGTGGTCCGTTTCCAGAGTGAGCAGTAGATACGATACCCGTCACCCCTGGACACTCAGTGGGCATTTCCCCAAATGGGGCCATCTTCCTGCTTTACCAAAAAACATAACATTCCAACCAGAAAATTTCAGATGTCCCCAGCTCCCCTCTGTGCCCGTCACAGCCCCTGCTCCCCCCCCCATCCCCAGTCTGTCCCTGCTTCAAGTCTTGGCGGTTTGGACAGTAAGACCTCTTGGGCTGCAGATGGGCCTCAGTCCAGGTCTGACGTCGCCTCATGATGCTACATCGGGAGTGCCACAGAAATGCTGCTGTGCTTTTGGGGTGACCCAAAAGTCACCCTTTTCCCTCTGTAACTGGTATTTTCCAAGGGGACATCATGAGACCAGGCCACTGTCTGGCTCCTCAGCCAGATGTCCACTCACCAGCCTGGGCCTGCTGCTGCCTCACAGCTGAGTCAACCACATGAGGGTTGCCAAAGGGTGACAGTCTGTCTCCATCATTCCTTCCACATTGACGAGAAGATTTCCACCAGAAGAACGAGCTCTTACTTCTCCCTTATTTATTTATTTTTTATCAGTATTGACCCTAATTTATTCAACAGGTATCAGTGTTTCTCCAAGGAGCTAAGACCTGGGCTCATTGCTCCTGGGGCTTCAGTGCATCCAGGCCCTCTCAGGGGAAAGAGCTTGGTAAGACAGGTTGGTGTGACACACGCACACACCATAGCCCCTTCGGAATCCTTCTGCACATGCATATTAACAAGCAGGAGATCACCCCAACACCTCGGTCCACCCCTCAGAATTCTCTAGCCTTCTTTCTTCTGTGGCTCTAAAATCACTCTATTCCTAGGAAGGAATAAAGTTTACACATATAATCCTTCTATAACTTCCCTGTTTAGAATGGAGAGGGAAAGGTTAGGCAAGCAAAATCAGTCATATATACAGCCAAGAAACATACACCATGCAATCAATCTGAAGGCAAGTGTACCCTTAAAAGATCAACCCCATTAAGATTACTAGACAGTAAACATCACTTCAGGTGGGGATACAAGTCCAAACAGTAGTTCTGTTTTTAAGATTGTTTTTTTCATTCTAAGCTAATTGGGTAGCAATTGTATGCTTTAAAATGTAGTCTGTTCCCTCCCAGACTGATAATTAAAAAGGCAAGCCAAGTTGGTTTCTTTTAAAATAGTCAGAAATGATAATTAAGCTGAACACACACACACATATAAACATAATAATCAATGCTAGAAACTCTTTAGAGGTAATTTCACAACTTTCTCTTCGTAAAGTTTTTAATATGTAATTATGCAAGCAAAATAATGAAATGCAAGCAGATAATGAAAGTAATATTCCAGATATTCACTGGCAATTTTATCATTACTAAGGTTAAAACTCTCTCATTATTTCATAAATCTCAATGTCCAAAGCATTGAAACTGATTATAATTTAAAGTAACTATGGTCTAATTTAAATTTTTTCATAGAATCACAGACTTTTTGAGTTTTTAAGGTGTTTAGTTTCTTTTTCAAAAGACAAGTTACACACCCACACTGCCACACACAATTTATTGATCTCTTAACATTTGCAGGCCCTATGCACTTGAAATGCATTAGCTCATTAAATGTTCACAGCAGTCATATGAAACCATTGGTATAATGCCCATTTAAATGAAACTGAGGGGACTTCCCTGGTGGCACAGTGGTTAAGAATCCGCTTGCCAATGCAGGGGACACGGGTTCAAGCCCTGGTCAAGGAAGATCCCACATGCCGCGGCGCAACTAAGCCCGTGCGAAACAACCACCGAGCTTGCGCTCTAGAGCCCGCGAGCCACAACTACTGAGGTCTGCACGCCTAGAGCCCGTGCTCCCCAACAAGAGAAGCCACTATGCAATGAGACGCCCGCGCACCGCAACGGAGAGTAGCCCCTACTCACTGCAACTAGAGAAAGCCTGCGTGCAGCAACGAAGACCCAACGCAGCCAAAAAAAATAAGTAAATAAATAAATTTATTTAAAAAAAAATAAATAAATAAAACTGAGGCTTGAAAAATTAAGATACTTGCTCAAGATTGCACAACTAGTAAATTGATTCAAACCTAAGGCAAACGGATTCCAAAACCTGAGCTCATAAACAATTCTACCATTTAACATTTCTAAATTCAAATATAGTTGTAATACACAGGTCAAGTGTGATTACAATCAACTTGTAGCATAATTCATGCTGGCAACTGATTTTGATGGTAGCAACAGAAACATATTTGTTGGGAAACATAATAGCCCCTACAGGTTTGTTCATATATTCCATGTGGTATAAGACTTAAGTCCCCAACAGTAAAGGGCTCCTGATCTAGTGAAGGCAACTTATTGTGTCTATTTTTTTTTGGGGGGGGAGAGGGGGTGGCCCGCACCATGTGGCTTGTGGGATCTCAGTTCCCCAGCTAGGGACTGAACCCCGGCCACGGCAGTAAAAGCCTGGAATCCTAACCACTAGGCCACCAGGGAACACCCCTGTGCTTATTTTTATTAGAAGTCCACAGTTTTCTCTCCAGAGGAGTCAGGCTGCAGTGTCCAGGCCCTTTCTGGAGGTTCCTAGCTTTTTCACATAAGCCTTCTGTCAGGGTGAGGACGGACTGACTCTCATATAGACTTTCTACTACTTCTTCTCCTATCCATAGTAGCTCTATCAGAGCTTCCACAGAACAAATCAACTTCCTTCAAGGGTTAGGTCTCAGCTTTCTCTGGTCCTCATCAAACAACACACTGTTATCTGCTTCCTGTATGTCACTGCTGCCTTCCTCTGGCCTATTCTTCATCCTTGTAAATTATGTCTTTTAAAACACTCTCTACTGTCATTTCAGAAGGGTTTTAGCAGGGTGCCCAACAAAGGCAGTGTGTTTCAATTGTCCATTTTTGAGGCCTTCCATGTTTATATTTCCAATTTTCCCTCATACTTGATGAATAGTTTGGGTACAGAATTTAAGGTTTAAATAATATTTAAATTACATTTTATATATAGAGCTAATGATATATGTCTAAACTTGTATTCTAGAGCCCTATGTTAAAATGCCTTCAGTTTTTAAAATGGGAAGAAAATATATGAACCATTGTCAACTCATGTCCGTACAAACAGAGAAACCCCCCACCCCACCTCTGGGACAAAATGAAATAGGGCACAAATAATCTATGTAAATAAAATTTTAAATGGTTGAAATTTTGGGGGCTTCCCTGGTGGCTCAGTGGTTAAGACTCCGCCTGCCAATGCAGGGAACACGGGTTTCAGCTCTGGTCTGGGAAGATCCCACATGCCACGGAGCAACTAAGCCCGTGCGCCACAACTACTCAGCCTGCGCTCTAGAGCCCGCGAGCCATAACTACCGAGCCGGCGTGCCACAACTACTGAAGCCCACTCGCCTAGAGCCCATGCTCCGCAACAAAAGAAGCCACCACAATGAGAAGCCCGCGCACCACAACGAAGAGTAGCCCCCGTTCGCCACAACTAGAGAAAGCCCACGCGCAGCAACGAAGACCCAACGCAGCCATAAATAAATAAATAAATAAATAAATAAATGGTTGAAATTTTGTATTACATCAAATCCTGATGGTTTAAGGAAAAATAAAATAAAATGAATATTAGGCAAGAGAATTAAAACGTGAGAGGGAAAACAAACCTTGGTAAAATAGTCCAAAGGACGATAATAATTTATTCTATTTGCATAATACTTTTAACTTTGCCAGGTCTTTACACATTTAATCACAGGATAACTTTATGAGTCAGGGATATAAAATTATGCCCATTTTAAAAATAAGAAAAAAAAAAAGGCTCAGAGACTTGCAAGGCTGCTCCAATGACCCCAAGCCCAAAGTAAAGAAGCCAAGCTGAGCTGGCCTCCTGACCCCAATGCCTTTCTCGAAGCAAATTTCAGGTGACCCACGGTCTGGCTCAGTGCTGATCAAAGTGAGGGAGGTCAGAGTGAATTCACCCTAAAACCAATAAGGCTTATGCTTCAGGGACCAACACCCCCCCCCCTCATACATGGGTTCCTTTCAAGCCCCTCTACTGAATTTTTATTTTAAAAACAAACTTTTTAAAAACAGTTTTAGACTGACAGAAAAATCGGGAGGATAGTAGAGAATTCCTATATCATTAACATCTAATATTGGTGTGGTATATTTGTTACAATTAATGAACGAATCTTGGGACATCACTTTTATAACTAAAGTCTATACTTTATTCAGCTATCTTAGTTTTTGTTTAATGTCCTTTTTCTGTTTCAGGATTCCCACCCAGGATCCCACATGACATTTGTGAGAGAGATAGGAAAATTCACCTAGATCCTTACTCTATACACCTCCTTATGTCCTGCCATGGGTGTAAGTATTTTGCTTATTATTATTATTATTTTTAATAAGGGGCTCCCATTTTTCCCTTAAAGGCTCAAGAGAAAATGCATAGCTGTTTTTTGGGTCTTAGAATAACACACGCCTTGTCATCTGGCCACAAACGATATAAGCATCCCCTTCAGGACTGGGCAGTAGGAAGGGGCCAGCTGATCCTGGGCTTGACTTGAGATTCGAAACAGGTAACAGGAGAGTAGCAAACACGGAAAATGCTTTCATTTATGCGTTTCTCTACAGACCATCCATGAATTGGCAAAACGCATCTTGCAACAATTCAAATTTTCAGCATGGAGTGTCTCTTAAATTGATTGAGGGCAGAAGGATTTTCTTTGCTGCCTTGTCCTGAAACTGCTTTATTCTCCTAGAGGACCTCTTTATTATTATTTTTTTTAATGTTTGTTTGTTTATTTATTTATTTATTTTGGCTGCTCCGGGTCTTAGTTGCGGCATGTGAACTCTTAGTTGCGGCATGCACGTGGGATCTAGTTTCCTGACCAGGGATCAAACCCGGGCCCCCTGCATTGGGAGCGTGAAGTCTTACCCATTGGACCACCAGGGAAGTCCCTAGAGGGCCTCTTAAGTAAAAGTATTTCAAGATCATCCTCTCATACATGATGAGGCCTACACACATGATGAACTTGGATTGACTAATTCATTCACTCAAAATGATTTGCAGAGTGTCTACTGTGTGGAGCTATTGTGGACTGTCAGACCTGTTTTTCTTTGCCTGGTAAGCTTTCTTATTACCCCTCCTCTGGTAAAAGACCTGTCCCTGTTCACAGGATTGGCTCAGGTCATCACAGACTGTCAGCTCCTCACAAACAGCATATGATGTGTCCTGGGCCAACTGACAGGTAGATGCTGGGAGGACAAAATCTTTTCCTACAGGGGTTGCTCAGCAGACAGCCTCTTCCAGGCTGTATGAGGCCCGTGTGTTGTCCTGACACAGAACCAGCAGAGAACCATGCAGAGATGAGGGCCTCTCAACAGCAGGGGAAATCCTCTTATCTTGGTGAGATCCCCAAGCGCAGGCAAACTTTCTTTGATTGTCTGAACTACTCCAGCCCTCTACAACTACTGGAGTGACTAACTTTCCTTTTTTTAAAAAAATTTTATTTATTTATTTATTTATT
The DNA here is from genome assembly GCF_009873245.2 of Balaenoptera musculus. Lineage (NCBI taxonomy): Eukaryota > Metazoa > Chordata > Mammalia > Artiodactyla > Balaenopteridae > Balaenoptera > Balaenoptera musculus. The sequence continues at coordinate 26,424,414 of NC_045790.1, read as the reverse complement.
TTTGGCTGTGTTGGGTCTTTGCTGCTGCACGCGGGCTTTCTCTAGTTGCGGTGAGTGGGGGCTACTCTTTGCTGTGGTGCGTGGGCTTCTCATTGTGGTGTCTTCTCTTGTTGCGGAGCACAGGCTCTAGGTGCGTGGGCTTCAGTAGCTGTGGCATGCCGGTCCAGTAGTTGTGGCTCACGGGCTCCAGAGCCCAGGCTCAGTAGTTGTGGTGCATGGGCTTAGTTGCTCCGCGGCGTGTGGGATCTTCCCAGGCCAGGGCTCCAACCTGTGTCCCCTGCATTGGCAGGCGGATTCTTAACCACTGCACCACCAGGGAAGTCCCTAAATTTCCTTTTTTGCTAAGCCAATGTGAGTTAAGATTCTGTCCCATCCTCTGTCACTTGCATTGAAAGAGCTCTAATAAAAACCACGGGCACTTTGTTAAATGCTGGGTATGTCCTGGTGAACAAAATAACACTGAGCATCAGGAAAGTACAAATAAAAACCACAATGGAATACCACAACATAAACACCTGAATGGCTACAAACAACTGACAAAACCAGTGTTGAAACTGAATTGAGCAACTGGAACCCTCACACCCTGCTGGTGAGAGTATAAATGGGCACAGTTACTTTGAAAAACTGTTTGGCAACACCTCAAAGCTGAACATACATCTGCCCCAAGATTCAGCAACTCTACCCAACATAAACATGTACATGTGTCACCAAAAGACATGCACACAGCAGCACTATTTACAATTGCCAGGACCTGGAAGGGCCCAGGAACAGAATACTGGGTGAATGCTTTGTGGCTTATCCACAGGACGGAAGGCTATATGGCAACGAGGTGAATGATCACCAGTTATACTCCACATGGACGGACCTCATATGGACACCGTTTGCAGTGACAGGTGCCAACCCTGTCCTGTAGAGTCCTGTGGCAGGTGGGTGGGCCCTGGCCCTGGCACTGTGGAAGAAATGACAGAAGGGCGCACAGGGGCTCTGGGGGCTGCTCTTGCTCTGCTTCCTCTTCTGGCCGGTGGTTCTATGATTTTGTAAGAAATTATCCAACTGTATATTTATGATGTGTGCCCTTTTCTGTGTCTATATATTTCAACAAAAAGTTAAAATACAAAAGACAGCATCCCTGAGCCCATGAAGCATACGATCTAGTGGAGAAGACAAACATTAAACAAGTAAATACACGAATGCCTCCCCTCTACCACTGCCATCCAGCGTGGAGAATGCTTTGTTCTTTTCTTCATCTGGAAGCTCTGTAGCCATCAAGAGTACTTTGCTGTCTCTTTTGCGTCTTTTCCAACTCTTGTCCTGTCTGTCCTGAAGAGCAGTGACCATAAATGCATGAAATATTGTGTACAGATGTTCCAGGATTTGGGACAAAGAACATAAAATCTATTTTCTTTTACCTGATCTTCCTAAGTTAAGACTAGCAATCTGCAGGCCTTTCTTGATGTAGAGGTATCTGAAATACTGTTTTGGGAAGCAGTCAATATGTCTTTTCTTGGGTCACGATTAATAGCCAAGGGCACATCTTTTTGTTTTTTTTGGTTGCTGCGCAGCATGTGGGACCTTAGTTCCCTGACCAGGGATTGAGCCCGGGCTCCCTGCAGTGGAAGCTCGGAGTCTTAACCACTGGACCACCAGGGAAGTCCCCAAGGGCACATCTTTTGATAAGTATTTTCTGGATTTTTTTTTTTTCTTGAAGGTCTTATCTTATGCACAATAAATTTTTATTACTTTTATGTGTGCTCTGGATAATGTTTTCAGTGCATTCCCACCCTCTGGGTATTTCAATGTGTGGAAATGCTTAAAGTTGTCTGAAAATATGGAGATCTTACTGTTGACTCCCTCTTGGCTCATTTACATAGAAGTGCAATTGTTTAACACTTCTCTATTCTGAAAATATGGTCACATGATTTTGTTCAACTGGAATTAGTTGAATCACATTTGAAATAAAAAAGGGCCAAAAGATGCAGCTTAGAAATTTTTGTTCCATGAAAATTTTACTTGTAAAGACATTTGTTTGAATGTTTATAAGCTTTCTACTTATCTTTCCTAATCTCTTTCTATTAAAGTTCAGCTAACTTGTACATTTAAATAATATTTGAAGAAACATACTAATTTCCAGAGGCTGAGGCTGACCAAAGAAATGGAAAAGGCCTCCACAAACTTTAGCTTTATTTGGGAATAGAGAGACATCGTGTTGAAGGGCTGGAGGGGAACTCGGGCCCCAGGACCCCAGAGGCTTGCACAACTGTCCAATGTGGATTATGCGCCCAGCAATAAGAGAAAACGGAAACAGAGGATGTGGGCCAACAAAGTCAAGCTTTTTTTTTTTTAAAAGATAAACTAGCCAAAGAACAGATTCTAATTTCCTAAAGGTCATACTTTAGCCTCAGACAAACACATATTCCATGCTGTTTTAAATATCAAAAGCTGTAAGCAGAGCATTTACACATTTGTAACAGAAAGAGGGTTCTTTATTTACAAGTGCCATAAGCACTGAATACTAACCAGATGTAGTTTACTGCCTCTTATAAAGAAGAAAACATACAGAGAAGAAACCAAAGTTTGAGCTTGAAAAAAATCTTAAAACAAGTGGTTAACAATTTGTTATACTAACAGAACTAGAGGAGTTGAAAGCCCTTTGCTGAAGCATGCCTCCACTGACACACTATTAGTGAACTTGCTTAAGCAGGGCCCTCTTGTTTCTTCCAAGAGCACTTGCAAATATATAGGCTTTTCTGCCCACACCTTTGTATGTGAAAGTGATGATGTTCTGGTAGGATGCTCCTAAATGACTGGCCTGAAGACCCTGACTTATGCAAACATGGTTATGAAGGTCTGAAAGCATTTAATTAATTACAAGAGAAAGGTGATTACCTCAAACATGCTTTTCCGAAGTAACCAATCTTCAAGTTCTTGAGGCAAGAAATATAATCAGCCTTTTCTTTTGGGGGGTGGGGTGGGCAGTGATGGTGATACTGTGCAGTTCGTGTTTATCAGAAAAATACACTATTTTAAACATGTTAAAAACACTGTAATCAAAGATTGGATAAAGACTAATAGAGTCAGGAAATGCGAACATACGGTTATTTTCAATTTAAATTACAACTAGACTTTGTAAGATAAGGTAGTTTAGAAATGCATTCAACAACAATTTGAACTATCATAAATAGCTTGAAGTAAAATAGTTCAGGGTGAAAAATAGATCTGCAGGATGCTTAGTTTGAAATCTACCTTAAAACCATACAGAACCACTTCAGATCCACTAGAGTATCTATTATAAAAAAGACAGACAGTAGCAAGTGTTGGTGAGAATGGGGAAAGTGGAAACCTCAGACATTGTTGGTGAGATGTAAAATGGCACAGCCACTTTGTAAAACAGTTTGACAGTTCCCTTTTTCCTCTTTTTTAAATGTCCTTTATAAATTCTGAGATGATACATTCACATACAAAGTAAAGTTATAATTGTTCCTTTAAACCTAGTCCCTCTTTTCACACAGAATCCTGTCATTCAAATCTTTCTGCACTGGACAAACAACTGAGGATATCTGACAAGGTAACATTCTTCTCTTTAAACATAGCATCTATTTCATTCTCTCCGTCTGGAACTCTCATTAGATTACGCTGAACCACCTAATTCCACGCTTCTTAACTGAACTCATTTATTTTCCATCTAATTACCTTTCTGTTCTTTGGGTGATTTCTTCAAATAAATCTTCTAATGTTCTCTTTAGTAATATTTAACGTGTTGTTTGACTTATCCACTGGTTTCTGCATTTTTAAAATTCTAATCACATTTAAAAAATTTAGAGTCAATTTGTTTCTTTTTCCAATAGGCTTTTGTAAAAAAACTGTCCTATATTTTAAATTAGATCTATTTGTTTAGTTATTACTTTGATATCTTAAACCTTGTACTTTGTAGTTTTTGTCCAGATTGTTCTATAATTCTCACTTAACAGAAGTTTGTTTTATGCAATTAATGTATAATTTTTAAAAAAATATTTTTTAAATTTATTTATTTATTTTTGGGCTGCGTTGTGTCTTAGCTGCGGCACGCAGGATCTTTTGTTGCGGCGCCCAGGCTCTTCAATGCGGCGCATGGGCTTCTCTCTAGTCATGGCACACAGGCTCTGTAGTTGCGGCGCATGGGCTCTTTAACTGTGGTGCACGGGCTCCAGAGCGCATGGGCTCAGCAGTTGTGGTGCACGGGCTTAGCTGCCCCGCGGCATGTGGGATCTTAGTTCCCGGACCAGGTATCGAACCCTCATCCCCTGCATTGGAAGGTGGATTCTTAACCACTGGACCACCAGGGAAGTCCCAATTAATGTACAGTTTTTTAATGTGCACTTGCTTCATCTGGGGTCATTTTTGTCTGTGAGTTATGTATGTGTGAGAATTTCCCTCCAGGTAAGTTTCAGGGTGGCTTTTCTCAGAGCCTGGAGGAGTCCCTGTATCTACAATTTATATTCCTTTCCAGACTTGGGCTTCTACCTAGCCCACACGTAGGCAAGGTAAACTGAGACCCTGTATATATATCTATGTCAGGGATCTGAAGAGGTGAGTTTCTCCACCTGTCAAGTTCCCTGCAGCTTCTTTGGGGTGGCTGGCAGTTTTTCCTCTTCCTCTTTCAACTGACGGAAGTCTTTGAGGCCCCAAGCTCTGGGAGGAGGATCCACCCTAGCATCTGATGCAGCCCAGGCTGTCCTCCATCTCTGACCCAGGGCCCAGATCTGCTCTGAGATGCTGTGGGCTGGCCAACACCAGCTCCTGCTCTCGCTTTGATTTTTCTCCTTATTTCTGGCTCTCAGGACATTTTTACTTCTTTCTTTTGAGCTTGACTATGTACTTAAAACATGTTGTACTTAATCCAGAATTTCTGTAAGATTAAAATGGCAGGGGAGGGTACATATGGTCATCTCGGCCTGCCATATTTCTTTTTTTTTTTTTTTGGCCGTGCCACGAGGCATGAGGGATCTTAGTTCCCCGACCAGGGATCAAACCTGTGCCCCCTGCAATGGGAGTGTGGAGTCTTAACCACTGGACCACCAGGGAAGTCCCTGCCGTATTTCTTTAAGTCTCCTCTTGCTTTCTTTTTGGTGAGAAATATCACATTTTCATTTCTCTTTAATTATACAAGTAATTAACAAATGCAGTCTCACTATAAAAATTAAATGGTCAAAGCTAAGTTAAACTCTTCTTTGATATAAGCCCAATTCTAGTCTCCACCCCTCTGTCCCTGGATGAGTATCTTGCAGATCTCTTCTCATATTACAGATCTCTATGGACCCACAGCAAATAGGAAAGTTACACCTCAATTAAAAATACCTCAATAGAGAAAATTTAATAAATACAATCATACTACACCATATTGTTTTCACATTTCTTTTCTTCACTCAACAATGTGTATTGAAGAGCTTTTCCTGTGAAGATAGAGTTGCTGTGTTCTTTTTAATGACTGTGTAGTATTCCACTGTGAATAATTTTCAAGGGTGTGTCAGCCTATGAGGGAAAAGTTCCTCAAAGGAAGGGGGTGCTTTCAGAAGAAGGAAGGGGAGGTGTTGGGCACCAGACAACTGATGTCCACCCTCTACTACCATGTTCTACCAGGCACTCATTGCTACATACTCTAAGTATGGTGTTGAGACCATTCCACAGAACATGATGGACACCCCCCACCAAACTTGGGGTCGGATGTCGACATTGATGGTTCCACACATTGCAAGAGGGTGTGAAGAGATTTATTACTCACATAATGAGGATTCTGGGAGGGAAGGGCAGCTAGTGTCCAGCTGTGGATGACAGTCATGAAATGAGCCAAGTTGATACTGGGGGCGGGGGGCAGTGGAGTAGTGAGGAAGAGTCCCTGAGAAACTATGAGGAAGCAGGATTAATTACAATGGTTTGATTCAGTCTTTGATTCCTATCTGACATGGAGCATAATGCTTGCATAGGGTTTGTGATGGTTCAAGAAACTGAACTAAGATGGATGGACTTGGAGGGCATTACACTAAGTGAAAGAAGTCAGACAGAGAAAGACAAATACTATATGATATTACTTATATGTGGAATCTAAAAAATACAACAAACTAGTGAATATAACAAAAAAGAAGCAGACTCACAGATACAGAGAACAAATGAGCGGTTACCAGTGGGGGCATGGGGAGAAGGGTAATATAGGGGTGGTGGAGTGGGCGGTACAAATTTTGGGTGTAAGATAGGCTCAAGGATGTATTGTATAATACAGGGAATATAGCCAATATTTTGTAATAACTGTAAATGGAAAGTAACCTTTAAAAATTGTATTAAATAAATAAATAAACTGAACTAAGGAGAGTCATCGAATTGTAGACAGAAAACATGGTCACTGCTAAGTGCTTGATCATTGCTAATTCTCCCTTCCAAAGACATAAATAAGCCATTTTCAGCATGAAAGCAGTTAAAATTTACTTTCACTGTTCTGAATTACAGATATCAAATGGCATACCAACATAAATAGATGATGGCATGGCTCCTCCTGCAATCGTGCTGGTGATTTCATAGTGAAAATATTGTTTGTTTCACTAAAGCCTGCTTGAAATTTGTCAGTTTAAAAGCAAAACAACTCTTAACCAGAGAGGAATTTGCTTTTTGTGTGTTATAACAAATGGTTTTTAACCACCTCTAAAAAAGAAAAAAAAAAACCTCTCAGTAATTTAAGTATATATTCAGAAAAAATTAAATAAAGCAACCACAGTCCTTGAACATTGTATATAATAATTAAAGGACAATTCTCATGAGAAAGAGCTAAAAATTATATAAAATCTCAATAATTGGGACTTCCCTGGTAGCCTACCAATGCAGGGGACACGGGTTTGATACCTGGTCCGGGAAGATCCCACATGCTGCAGAGCAACTAAGCCCGTGCAACACAACTACTGAGCCTGCGCTCTAGGGCCCGCGTGACACAACTACTGAGCCCACGTGCTGCAACTACTGAAGCCTGCACACCTAGAGCCCATGCTCAGCAACAAGAGAAGCCACTGCAATAAGCCCACGCACCTCAATGAAGAGTAGCCCCTGCTCGCCACAACTAGAGAAAGCCTGCACGCAGCAACAAAGACCCAACGCAGCCAAAAATAAATTTTTAAAAAAATCTCAATAATCACTTATAAGTATTGTTGTAAATGAAACAAACTAAAAAGAAATAATCAGTACATATTTACTGACAGATTAATAGGCACAAAGCTTGCCTTAGGCTATACAATAGAGCACTCCAACAGTACAAAGATGTTCTCTTCAGGAAGTAAAGATAAATACATGCTGATTGAAGAAAGTTATATTAAATTTTAATAACTTTTCTCTTTCTTACAAAAGTTTTACCTGGGATAGTCTATGTGAAAATACTTTTGTTAAATATGTTTAACTCTGTACTATATTATATCACCAACACCCAGCCAAGCTTTTATGACCTGCACTTGCCCTAGAGTTCATAGTTGATAGGACCAGGGGTGAACACATGACCCAAGCTGGCTAAATCAGGTTTTCTGGAAAAATCTGAAATTGAGGGCCATACCACCAATCTGGGAAGTTGCTTGAACTGAAGGTAAATAGGCTTGGGTTCTTTGAAATGGGCCATTGGCCACATGCCTGTCAACACAGTGGGAGCTGTCCTGCAGAAGGCAAGACCTACTGAGAGGAGAATGAAGTGAACATACAGAAAATGGTAGAGATGATTTAACTCAGAAAAAGAAAGCAAGATGAGAGTCCGTGAGGACTGCCTGGACCATGAGGGTGACCTCATTCCTGGTCCCAGGCCCTTGGGAGCCCCTAATGCCCTTCAATAAGAGGGTATTCTCAGTGTCCTTTCAATACACCCATGTTGTACTTAGGCTTATTTGAAGTTTCTATTACTTGCAATCAAAATGTATTTACAAACAAAATGGTCATTTCAATTCCATTAGTGACAATAAAGAGTATGGGATGGATAAGGGAGATATTTTTGCAGAAAGACTATCTAGGTCATCATGAGTGAACATAGATATTAAAAGAGAGGCAGAATCAAGCTCTGAATTATTTGTTCTTTGCCTTTGGTCAATCTCCTCAGTCCTGAAACAGTTCTTTTTAAACAATTTTTCCAGCTTTACACTTATTTTCCTATGGAGACGATTCAGTGACCTCTTCATTCTGCCATAGTTGGAAGTTCCACCACAACTGACTTTTTAAATTTTATTAAAAATTTTTTTATCTCTTTGCCTCTTTTTGATTAGCTTTTTAAAATTTTGCTTTTTCCCATATATTAGTTGGGATGTCACATGCTCTATTTCTGTATGTCAAATGGTTACCTTAGATATTTTATCATGCATACTCATCAAAGTCCAAATTAATCCATGTCTCAATCCTCCTCATGAACAAAGGACTTTACAGCATTTTAATTTCAGTCACACTTGTACTTTTGAATTCTAGCTTAAAAAAAAAGACTTCACTTGACATTATTATGACTTTATTATATGGTCACTGTTTGCTGTATTTACCATATTCTTTGCTCCTATTGCTTCTTACATCTCAAACTTTCTTAGATCATTTTCCCTCTGCCTGAAGAATATCCTTTAATTCTAACATGAACATCTGTTAGAGGTAAATTCTCTCAGTTTCTACTTGTATGACTTTCACTTTTATTTTTTCCAAGTTTTATCGAGATATAATTGACATATAAGACTTTATTAGCTTAAGGTGTACCATGATTTGATATATGTATATATTGCAAACTGATCACTGCTGTGCCATTTTAATGCATGTTTCTGTATATACATGTGCACACATTTCTTTCGAATATATACCTAGGAGTATGTGTATCTTCAACTTTTATAGATAATATCAAAGAGTTGGTACCAATTTACCATCAAACAGCAGTATATGAGAATAGCTATTGTTCCATATTCTAACAATTGGTACTATCAGTCTTTTTACTATTAATCATTTTGGTGGGTGTGCAATGGTATCTGATGGTGATTTAAAATAGATTTTCCCTCATTTGACTAGTGGAGTTGAACATTTACATGCATTTATTGGCCATTTGAATTTTGGGATCAGTCTGTTCAAATTGCTTGCCCATTTTTCCCTATCAGTTTTTGGAGTTCTTTACAAATACTGCCTGGGATATACCAAATTCTCAATAAAACACACTTGCCATATAAACTACTTATGATTGCTTTTGCCATTTAATGTACCAAGATATATCCCATATCAGTAAACACAAATCTACTTTGTTATTTTTAAGGCAATAAGGCAAGCCACTGTATAGATATACAATATATTGTAACTTAACCAATTGTCTATTGATAATCTTTTAGGTTCTTTGTAATTTTTCACTATTTTATATACTACAATGAATATCCTTCTAAGATACTTTTGTACATTTGTAGAAGCAGAATGGCTTAATGTTGAGTAAAGGCTGATAAAATGACCTATACAAAAAAAATCTATCAATTTATATTTCTACCAACAATGTGTAAAAGTGCTTATTTTGGAAAGAGTTTGAAAATTCTCTTCTCTTAGTTCCTGTAATTCTTGTAAACCTTGCCCAAAGGCCTGGATAAAGCCTTTATTATATATAAATGGATATATAAATAAATATATATACATATATATATAATATATGTATTCTTTTTCATATTCTTTTCCATTATGGTTTATTACAGGATGTTGAATATAGTTCCCTGTGCTATACGGTAGGATCTTGTTGTTTATCTATTTTATATATACTAGTTAGTATCTGCTAATCCCAAACTTCCAACTTATCCCTCCCCTTTCCCTCTTGGTAACCATAATTTTGTTTTCTATGTCTGTGAGTCTGTTTCTGTTTTGTAAATAAGTTCATCTGAATCATATTACTCAGCCATAAAAAAACCCGAAATTGAGTTATTTGTAGTGAGGTGGATGGACCTAGAGTCTGTCATACAGAGTGAAGTAAGTCAGAAAGAAAAACAAATACCATATGCTAACACATATACATGGAATCTAAAAAAAAAAAAAAGGTTCTGAAGAACCTAGGGGCAGGAGAGGAGTAAAGACGCAGATGTAGAGAATGGACTTGAGGACACGGGGAGGGGGAAGGGTAAGCTGGGACAAAGTGAGAGAGTGGCATGGACATATATACACTACCAAATGTAAAATAGATAGCTAGTGGGAAGCAGCCACATAGCACAGGGAGATCAGCTCGGTGCTTTGTGACCACCTAGAGGGGTAGGATAGGGAGGATGGGAGGGAGATGCAAGAAAGAGGAGATATGGGGATATATGTATATGTATAGTTGATTCACTTTGTTATAAAGCAGAAACTAACACACTATTGTAAAGCAATTATACTCCAATAAAGATGTTAAAAAAAAAGAATCATTTTTTAGATTCCACGTTGAAGTGATATCGTATGGTATTTGTCTCTTTCTGAATTATTTCACTTACTATGATAATCTCTAGGTCCATCCATGTTGCTGTAAATGGCATTATTTCATTCTTTTTTTATGGCTGAGTAGTATTCTATTGTGTGTGTATGTGTGTGTGTGTGTATGTGTGTATATATATATACACTACATCTTCTTTATCCATTCATCTGTCGATGGACATTTAGGTTGCTTCCATGTCTTGGCTACTGTTAATAGTGCTGCTATGAATACTGGGGTGCTTTATGTATCTTTTCGAATTAGAGTTTGCTCCGCTTATGTGCCCAGGAGTGGGATTGCTGGATCATATGGTAACTCTATTTTTAGTTTTGTAAGAACCTCCATACTGTTTTCCATAGTGGCTGCACCAATTTACATTCCCACCAACAGTGTAGGGGAGGGTTCCCTTTTCTCCACACCCTCTCCAGCATTTGTTATTTGTAGACTTTTTAGTGATGGCCATTCTGACTGGTGTGAGGTGATACCTCATTGTAACTTTGATTTGTATTTCTCTAATGATTAGCAATGTTGAGCATCTTTTCATGTGCCTCTTGGCCATCTGTATGTCTTCTTTGAAGAAATGTCTATTTAGGTCTTCTGCCCATTTTTTGACTGGGTTGGTTGTTTTTTTGTTATTGAGTTGTATGAGCTGATTGTCGATTTTGAAAATTAAGCCCTTGTGCATTACAGCGTTTGCAAATATTTTCTCCCAGTCCGTACATCATCTTTTCGTTTTGTTTATGGTTTCCTTTGCCGTGCAAAAGCTTATAAGTTTGTTTAAGTCCCATTTGTTTATTTTTGCTTTTATTTCTATTGCCTTGGGAGACTGACCTAAGAAAACATTGCTATGATTTATGTCAGAGAATGCATCACCCAGATACCAAAACCAAAGATGCTACCAAAAAGAAAATTACAGGCCAATATCTCTAATGAATATAGATGCAAAAATTCCCAACGAAATATTAGCAAACTGAATCCAACAACACATAAAAAAGATCATACACTACAATCAAGTTGGATTCATCCCAGGGTCATGAGGATGGTTCAGCATATGCAAATCAATCAATGCAATACACCATATCAACAAAAGAAAAGAAAAAAAACCACACAATCATCTCAATTGATGCAGAAAAAGCATCTGATAAAATTCAACATCCATTCATGATAAAAAATCTTACCAAAGTGGATACAGAGGGAACATATCTCAACATAATAAAAGCTATTTATGACAAACCCACAGCCAACAAAATAGTGAACAGTGAAAAGCCGAAAGCCTTCCCACTAAAATCTGGAACAAGACAAGGATGCCCAATCTCACCACTTCTATTCAACATAGTATTGGAAGTCCTAGCCACAGCAATCAGACAAGAAAAAGAAATAAAACAATCCCTTTTAAAATTGCATCAAAAAAAAAAAAAAAACCACTTAGGAATAAACCTGACCAAGGAGGTGAAAGACTTATATGCTGAGAACTATAAAACATTATAAAGGAAATTGAAGACGATTCAAAGAAATGGAAAGATATCCCATGCTCTTGAATTGGAAGACTTAATACTGTTAAAATGGCCATTCTACCCAAACTAATCTATAGATTTAATGCGACCCCTGTCAAACTACCCATGACATTTTTCACAGAACTAGAACAAATAATCCTCAAATTTATATGGAACCATAAAAGACCCAGAATTGCCAAAGCAATCCTGAGGAAAAAGAACAAAGTTGGAGGCATAACCCTCCTAGACTTCAGACAATACTACGAAGCTACAATAACCAAAACAGTGGTATTGGCACAAAAACAGACACATGGATCAACGGAACAGAATAGAGAGCCCAGAAATAAACCCACACACCTACAGTTAATTAGTCTTCAACAAAGGAGGCAAGAATATAAAATGGGAAAAAGACAGTCTCTTCAACAAGTGGTGCTGAGAAAGTTGGACAGCTGCATGTAAATCAATGAAGTTATAACACACCCTCACACCATGCACAAAAATAAACTCAAAATGGCTTAAAGACTTAAACGTAAGACATGACACCAGGAATTCCCTGGTGGTCCAGCCAGTGTTTAGGACTCTGCACTTCCAATGCAGGTGGTGCGGGTTTGATCCCTGGTCAGGGAACTAAGATCCCACATGCCATGCAGCACAGCCAAAAAAAAAAAAAAAAAAGAGACCATCGAACTCCTAGAAGCGAACATTGGCAAAACATCCTCTAATTAGGTCTTGAAATCTCCCCTACCCTCATAGAGAAATCTCCTCCCTCTCTTGAATTACTGTAATCGTTTCTTAAATGGAGCCCTGCCCCTAGACTTGATCCTTCCACTCACTTCATAAGCCAAACTACAGAGTTATCCATCTATTGATAAAATGCCAAACTGGTTATGCTCCTCTCCTGTGGCCTTTGGGTAAAGCTCCAAACCTCCAACATCCCTTTTAGAGCCTGTGGAGATCTGGCTGCTTCTCTCCTGCACTCAGTCCTCCACACCTCACAATCACTTTCGCTTCCCAAAAGATGCCAGTTTTATCGGGCCTTTCTCCTACGCTATCCTCTCTGGCTAGAACATTCTCTCTTACCTTATCCCTCTGTATCCAAACTCTTATTTAACTTTTAAGTTTCAGTTTAAATATGTCTATAGTCATATTTAATCTTAGGTTTGAGATGACTCCTAGACACTGAAACAGATATGTCAAGAAAGCAGCTAGAAATTTCCAGCATACAGATGGTAATACAGATGATCAAACTTACCTGGAGAGAAATTATAGCTAGAGAAGAGGTTTCAGGCCTGAGATCAAGTCAATGAAGAGGGGGAATCAGCAAAGGAGATTATTAAGTGAGGCAAGGGAGTTGGGCTGTAAAGACCAAGAGATATGAGTGTTGGAAAGAGGGGGAGAATCATCTGTGCTGAATGTTGCTAGAAACTGCCCTGACAGCTCCAGATGGGTATCTCCTGCATATTTCCAATAACACCCCACAACCCAGCCACAGAAGTGATCATACTGTTTAATACCGAGGCAGCCATTTGTCTGATCCCTTAGTAGTAAGAACTGACTTTAATTGACTGTAAGTAAGAACTTTGTCAACCTTATTTATCGTTACAGATTTCAGCAGTGAGTTCAAGATGCACTCAGTAAAAAAAACTTGTTGAATGACTTAATTACCGGGACACATACGTGTAAGTCCTCAAGGAATTTACATACATTTGGGGAAAACATATGGAAACCATTATTTATAATACAAAGCAGGGTGTAATCAGTGCTGGCAAAGTAGTACAGCCAGCGTGCAATGGCTGAACTGTGGAACGGGAGAAAGCTTCCTGCAAAAGATGATACTGAAGTTAGGGACTGAAGAAAAGAGCAGGCTATCAGAAAGTGGAGGCTTGAGGTTTTTTGGGTTTTTTTTTAACATCTTTATTGGAGTATAATTGCTTTACGATGGTGTGTTAGTTTCTGCTTTATAACAAAGTGAATCAGTTATACATATACATATGTCCCCATATCTCTGAGGCTTGAATTTTTAAAACAATAAAAAGTTGTTGTTAATTACCCCACTGTGGCAAGGCAGAGGTTATTTACATATGTTCCTGTGAGTGGCAACACTCAAACTCTTCACTCCGGCAGAAATGCAGGGTAAAGATGAGCATTGTATTTAAAAATACTATTATTTATGCATTAGTTATCTCAACAGGGTATGACCATGGATAATTTTAGTCTTCTTTACATTTTCTAGCAATTTCTAAATTTACTATTCTGCTATAATTTGCAGGGAGGGGTTTAGTTTTATTCTTTTTAAGACCAGAGTTTCATCTGGGCAAATTGAGAAAAGAACTTAATTCAAAAACGATATCTTTGTACATACACAAAAAAGTCAGTAATTTCCAGAATACTATTCATAAAAATTCCACAAATCTTAGAAGAGTTTGAAAACTGCATTCACAAATCTGGCAGAATTAAAATTAAATTTCTGTTTAAAAATGGAAATACAACATAATAAATGAAGTTAACATTAATTTTTTCCTACTCTTGGATGCTGAAAGATTCTAATGGAAATGAAAAAGATGAGATCACCCACCAGTAATAGGGAAAAAATGAGGCCATGGGCAAACACACTGTGTTTTGATTTATTAAACCGCAAGCAAGCTTCACTTCATCCCCCATGAGTGATGGCTTAACCGGTTGCCAAAGTCTTCTTTTCCACTAAATACCTTTGTAAATATTGTGGTTACTCTGATTTATAGCCATCTCCTTCAGACAGTGTATCAGTAGAAAAGAATCCCTTTCCCAACAAATGTTAAAACTACCATATGTGTAATCGTCTCACAAACCTCACGCTAAGCATGGGTTTCAGGGTTTGCAGGAGGAAAATTATAGGAAAAGACCAGTTCTGGAGGCTGTGTCTGTGGTGACTCATCCCAAAGTGGGAACGCCATATCCAGAACGCCAGAGAGAAACACCTGAGTTGTCAACAGGGGACTTTTTTAAAGATAAGAACCTAGTCCCAGAGAAGGATGTGACTCACCCAGTCCTCCCTGGGAGGCAAGAGGCCAAGATGAATTCTGGCCCTGATGCCTCTGAAGTGACGTTTACCACGTCTGCTCTCCAAACACTCAGGCAATCTGGTTTTCATCTCGAAGGCGTCTGACTCCTATGGCTTTATGGGTGTGTGGAGCCATAATGGTGATGAGAGTCGGTTTCTGCTGATGTGGGCTGCAGAACATAGCTCTACCCATCCTCCCATTTCTGCTGGGGGAAGGAGCACTGCAGGGGTGAGCTGTAAAGTGACTCTAGCTTGACTGTTGTGGAAAGAAAGAAATCAGACTAACTTGAAGTCACTCTTTGTTCTCCCATTTCTCAGCAAGTCAGGCAAATCATTTAACTCTGTGAAGCTTTAGTTTCCTCATTTAGCCTCTGTAATACTTCAGCTTTCTTCCTCTGTAAACTGGAGGATAACAAGGTACATCACTGGGTTGAAGGATTTATTGAGCAATGTGTCCAGCAGAGAACTAGGCATCTGGCACACAGTGGAACTAGTTAATGCTGCTGGTTCCTTTGTTTCTCTTCCATCCCCATCATGTATAGGAACAGGCGAGGACCTGATTCTGCCAATGCACATACTAAAAATGTCTATTCCTAGGTTATTTTGCAACTCTACAAAACTAAGTGTTATAATAACATGCGTTATATTTTTAGCTTTGAATGCACACTCTTATGGCAAAAAATGACTTACTGTAGTTTTTAAGAATGGAAATTAAACCATAAATACCAAATGTGATTTTCTTTGCACAAAATTTCTCCTCTACAAAATTTAACCTAAACTCTCTTGAACTCTTGTCAGAATATTACAAGTGTTAAAACAGGTTAGTTTGGATAAGCAAAACAATATCCTGGCTATAGGGACATGATATAAACTCACATCTCCTTTCAAGCCTAAACTTAAATAAACATCTATAAAAAGTAGAGAAAAAACCAAAATTTAAAACCCCTCTGAGCAGTAAAACCAGTAATTAGGTAAATCTTGCATTTCTGTATTTCCATGAGTTATCTAGAATAAGGAATACAGGAGGAATAACAAGTTTTGGAGGGTAGATAGTACATCTTGTTCTTCTGGATGTGCTGATGCAATGTGTGGGAGAGATCTAAGCCAAGTTGAACAAATGGAAGTTGGCAATTTGAATATAAATCTCAGGAGACAGTTTAGAGCTTAGAATAGATCCGTAGCTCAATGGCATATATTAAAGCAATGTGATTACTGCTCATTTATGTTTGCTTAATGGATGAACAAGATCTTGAGGGAGAGCAAGGACAGATAGAGAAGAGGGCTATGGAGGATGGGGAACATCAATGTTTACAATGTGTAAGTGGGTGGGGTGAGGGCAGTAAAAGATGATGAGAAAGAAAGTAAGAAAGATAGAAGTAAGAACAGACTGACTTCCAAGAATAGGGCAATCAATAAGAAAATGACAAAAAAAAAAGAAGGCTGATTAGATAGCTTCCGGGGGCCACTGGACATTTGAGAGGACACTTTCACAACAACCATAAATGCCACAGCAGAATCGCAGTAGTAGCAGAATTTGTTAAGGAACAAATGGGAAGTTGAATACATGGAGGCATTTCCTGTAGATATTCTTTTAAGAAATTAAGGAGAAAATGGGAAGATAAAATAGATGGCAGTTTGAGGACAGCCAGACAGGATATAGTAAGATTCTTTCTGGCTTACAGAAGCTGAATATATTAGTAGGTGAAGAAGAACAAATTATGATTATGCAAAATGCCATGATACTGATTCAAGGACACCAAGATTCCATTGAGACACAGTCACTGCCATCACTGAACACCTGGGCATGAATGTCACACTCTCGAGACAGTTGAATCATTTAGGTTTAGGTCATGAATACAAAAGAATGGATACCTGGGAGGTGTGAATTCATACACAAGACTAGACTGGCAAATATTAAAGGTCTCCTCCCGATCCACAGATAAGTTTATGAAGATGCTCTCTTCAGTCATGTATGAGAACCTACTTGCCTCTCACATATTTATTTGCTGTACGTTTTGTACCCAAATCAGATTATTTCAGAATAGTTTCCTTGATTTGTATTACACTACAGTAGTACTTTGCTTATCTCAAGAGCAAAGTACATTTAGAAACATACCATATCACAGAGGACATCATTTTTGGGAATTGTGGTGTATCATGAAACCACTACACCCAAGTCCTTACCATATGATTTCTCCACTCAGAATATTTCCTTCTCTGAAAACTATGGTTTCCACTCATGATATTTCTTGGTTTGTAATCCTAGTCCCACACTTAGACCTGGGTGACAGGGTATCTCTGGAGTCTCTGAAATGGGCTCCACACTGGTCCTCCTCTGGCTCTCCCCTTCCCACTAAGCAAGGGGCCCACATGCTTTCTCACAGCTAGCACCTCCCCATCAAGGTCATGCTCTGGGCATGCACCTAACACCCCAGAGTTTCCTGCCCTAGTGGCTTAGTTTCCAGGGCCCATGCAGGCCTCTTCCCTGGCTCTATCACCCTAAGGACACACCAGCTGCTAGTGTGAGCAACCCTAGGCTCAAAGGGTTTGCTTGTATGCAGTTGAGGAGGAACTTGGAAGCATGGGCTGGGTGTCCACACAAGCAGGTCAAAACTTGGAGCAGAACATGGCATGGGGTAGGAGGGAAATGGCCACCATCCTGCTCCTTCCTGAGCCACCATATTCTTGTGGAGGCAAATTCTGAGAAGTTCAGCTTTCCAGGTAGTTATAAAGGATGCTGGACAAGGTAAGAGAATGGAGCCCCAACATAATTTATTTAACTATTTCCTAGCTTGATTTATAATTTTGCACATATGTAATATCATATATGAACCTTCATCTGTACTCTTGCCTCAATCCCTTCATCCTTTCCAGCCTCCCCAAATGATTGTTACTGCAGCACAACAGGAAATCAAACGAAGATGAAATGAAGAAATGATAGGCCCTAGGAACACTTGTTATATCAAATGTAACCTCTTACACTTTACTCAAATCTTAATACAAGGAACGGCACTAATTCATTAGATTTTTCCTCTTATCAAGACTCAGCAGGGCTTCCCTGGTGGCGCAGTGGTTGAGAATTGGTGCCTGCCAATGCAGGCGACATGAGTTTGATCCCTGGTCCGGGAAGATCCCACATGCCGCGGAGCAACTAGGTGCCACAGCTGCTGAGCCTGTGCTCTGGTGCCCACGAGCCACAACTGCTGAAGTCCGTGCGCCTAGAGCCTGTGCTCTGCAACGAGAGGCCACTGCAATGAGAAGCCCATGCACCGCAACCCAGAGTGGACCCCGCTTGCTGAAACTAGAGAAAGCCCGCGCACAGCAACGAAGACCCAACGCAGCCAAAAATAAATAAACAAATAAATAAAGATACATGTCAACTAAATTAAAAAAAAAAATGGGCAGAAGACCTAAATAGACATTTCTCCAAAGACAACATACAGATGGCCAAGAGGCACATGAAAAGATGCTCAACATCATTAATTATTAGAGAAATGCAAATCAAAACTACAATGAGATATCACCTCACACTTGTCACAATGGCCATCACCAAGAAATCTATACAATGAATGCTGGAGAGGGTGTGGAGAAAAGGGAACCCTCTTACATGGTTGGTGGGACTGTAGATTGGTACAGCCACTATGGAGAACAGTATGGAAGCTCCTTAAGAAGCTAAAAATAGAGTTACCAGATGATCCAGCAATCCTACTCCTGGGCATATATCCCGAGAAATCCATGGTTCGAAAGGATACAGGCACCCCAATATTCATTGCAGTGCTGTTTACAATAGCCAAGATATGGAAGCAACCTAAATGTCCATTGACAGATGAATGAATAAAGACGATGTGGTACATACATACAATAGAATATTACTCAGCCATTAAGAGAATGAAATAATGCCATTTGCAGCAACATGGATGGAACTGGAGATTATCATACTAAGTGAAGTAAGTCAGACAGAGAAAGACAAGTATCATATGATATCACATATGCAGAATCTCAAAAAAAGTGATACAAATAAACTTATTTACGTAACAGAAACAGACTCACAGACTTCGAGAACCAACTTATGGTTACCAGGGGGGATGGGTAGGGGAGATGGGATAGATTGGGAGTTTGGGATTGACATGTACACACTGCTACATTTGAAACAGATAACCAACAAGGGCCTACTGTATAGCACAGGGAACAGTGCTCAATATTCTGTAATAACCTAGGGACTTGCCTGGTGGCCAGTGGTTAGGACTCAGTGCTCCCAATGCAGGGGGCTCGGGTTTGATCCCTGGTCAGGGAACTAGATCTCACACACTGCAACTAAATATTCCACATGCCACAACTAAAGATCCTGCATGCAGCAACGAGGATCCTGCGTGCTGCAACTAAGACCCAGAGCAGCCTAAATAAATAAATAAATAAATAAAATTCTGTAATAACCTAAATGGGAAAAGAACTTGAAAATGAATAGATACATGTACAACTGAATCACTTTGCTGTACACCTGAAACTAACACAACATTGTTAATCAACTATGCTCCAATATAAAATAAAAATTAAAAAAAAAAAAGAAAATCCCTTAGCCCAGAAAAAAAATGATATCGTCGAGTTCAGTGTCTGAGAATTACCTTCTGCAGCATTTCCAATAGAATGTCATCTGGTTTCTACTAGAATACTTTCAGTCTAGTGGACTCAGCATCTCAGTAGGCAGCTCAGTTGGACACTTCTAGTTATGAGAAAGGGCTTTTGTTTTTTAAAATCAACCTAAATCAGCCTGTCTGTATCCTCTGTCCATTGATTTTGGTTCTAGTCTCTGGAGCACAGCAGAACAAGTCCATGGCCTGTTTTAGTATCTACAGTCTCTTCTGTCTTTGTTCCTCAGTCCCTCTAAATTCACCTGGCAGGGCCACTTCTCTCAAAAGCCAAGTAGCCGAATGTGAATGAATTCTTGTGCTACTTTCTGTTCCATTGGTCTATTGTTTTTCCTTGTGTTATTACCAAACTGTCTTAATTACTGTAGCTTCTTATAATAAGACTTGATATTTAGGACAGAAAGTCCTTTAGCCTTGTTCTTCTTCAAGAATGGCTTGGCTATTCTTTGGCCTTTGTATTTCCATGTACATTTTAGAATTTGTCTAGTTTAATAAAAACAAAAAAATACATCTTTTTCTTTAATTCTCTAACCATAGAAAGACACAATTCATTTTTATTTATTAATTGTATATCTGGAAAACATGTTAGATGATTTAATAATTTTTCTGAAAGTTATTTCAGATTTTCCTTTTCTTTTTCTATTGAGGTAACATTGATTTTTAACATTGTATAAGTCTCATGTGTACAACATTATATTTCTACTCCTGTATACCCTGCAATGTGCTCACCACTGAAAATTTATTTTCCGTCTGTCACCACACATTTGAGCCCCTTTACTCATTTCACTCTCCCCAACCCCTCCCCGCCACCATTTCAGATTTTCTATGTATACAACGATTTTACCTGGGCTAATCAGAGATTTTTCCTTCCTTTACTTAATTTTTTTAAAAAAAAATAAATTTATTTCTTTATTTGTTTTTGGCTGCATTGCTGTGCGTGGGCTTTCTCTAGTTGCGACGAGCGGGGGCTACTCTTTGTTGTGATGCGTGGGCTTCTCATTGCGGTGGTTTCTTTTGTTGCAGAGCACAGGCTCTAGGCGTGCAAGCTTCAGTAGTTGTGGTGCACGAGGTCAGTAGTTGTGGCTCATGGGCTCGAGAGCGCAGGCTCAGTAGTTGTGGCCCATGGGCTTAGTTGCTCCGTGGCATGCGAGAATCTTCCTGGACCAGGGCTCGAACTGGTGTCCCCTGCACTGGCAGGTGGATTCTTAACCACTGTGTCACCAGGGAAGTCCTTAATTTTCTACTTACACCTTTAAAACATTTTTTTCTTTTTCTTGCTTTACTGCACTGGCCAGGACCTTCAGTGGGCCTGCTTGTCTTATTCCCAGAAAGGGAAAAATTTCAATATTTCAACATTGAGTATTTTTTAATAATAGCTTTACTGAGATATAATTTATATATCATTAAATTCACCCTTTTAAAGTATACAATTTAGTGTTTTTAGTATTTTCATAGTTGGGAGCCATCACCACTACCTACTTTTGGAACATTTTGGTGACTCTATAAAGAAACCCTGTACCCATTAGCAATCACTCCCCATCGTGCCATCCCAACTCTTACCCTCCTCACCCCAACAACCACTCATCTACTTTCTGCCTGTATGGATTTGCCTATTATGGACATTTCATATAAAAGAGTCATACAATATGTGGCCTCTTGTGACTGGCTTCTTGCACTGAGCATAATCTGTTTGAGGTTCATCCATGTTGTAGCATGCATCAGTGCTTCATTCCTT
Source organism: Balaenoptera musculus (assembly GCF_009873245.2). NCBI lineage: Eukaryota > Metazoa > Chordata > Mammalia > Artiodactyla > Balaenopteridae > Balaenoptera > Balaenoptera musculus. The sequence goes on along the minus strand of NC_045790.1, from coordinate 26,403,074 downwards.
TTTATTGCTGAATAATATTCCACTGTAGAAACAGACCACACTTTATCCATTCATCAGCTGATGGATATTTGAGTTGTTTCCACATTTTGGCTGTTATGAATAGTGTAGCTACACAATTCAAAATTCGTGTATAAGTTTCCATGTGGACTTATGTTTCTCCTTCTCTTGGGTATATAGCTAGGAGTGGAAGTATGTTGCTTTTTTGTAGATAACTCTGACAGACTAAGGAGTCCCCTTCTATTTCTAGTATGGTAACAGCTTTTTCTCTCTTCCTTCTTTAAACATTAAGGTGATAATATAATGTTTGGATTTTATCCTTAAATCAACCAGGTATTTCTTAAATAAACCTAGTGTAGTCATGATATATTATCCTATTTATATACTGCTAGATTTGGTTTGCTAATATTTTACTATTTTTAAAAATCTATGTTCACTAGTCAGACTGATCTATAATTTTTCTTTCTTGTAATGTCCTTGTCAGGTTGCAGTATGGTATGGTTATGCTGACCTTAAAGAATTGTTTGGTAGAATTTGTTGATTAATATAGGCCTATAGTATTCTTTGTGGGAAGGTTTGAAATGATGGATTCAATAGTAGACAATTCAGATTTTCTATTTCTTCTTCTGACAGTTTTATTAAATTGTCTTTTTCTAGGAAGTATCCATACTGTCTAAATTTGCTGGCATAAAGTTGTTCATAATATCCTCTTATTTTAACTGTTTTCACTCTGTAGTAATAGAAATTTTCCTAGTCCTCATACTGGTGACCTGTGCTTTTTCCCTTTCTCCTGCATCAGTCTTGCTACATATTTTATTAGTTTTGTTAAAAAAAATTTTTTTGGCATTGTTGATCCTGTCTCCTGCATGAATTTTTCTATTTCATTGATATTTTGGCAAACACCGCCAGGGCAAAAAGGTGCTCATGAACCCTCTCAGATCTAAACCCAGTGATTCTTTATGGTCTTTTTTTAACCTCATCGACGATTTTAAGATGTTTTTAAATAGTGATCCAGTTTTTTTAGTTGTCTTTGATGGGAAGGTTGGTAGAATCATCCAATCCTCCAGTATTAGATATAAAAAACTGAAAATTTTAACTGTGTATTTAAAAATTTTATGCTACCTATTCAAAAATATGAAAATCATTTAAAAAATAAAGTGGCAGGTAAATGGACATTTTACATATTTCCGGTGGGAGTATACATTACTAGAATGTTTTTGGAAAGCAATCTGGAAAAGTGCACCAAAACTCAAAAAGGGGAAAAATCCAGATGTCCACTGATAGGGGAATGTATCATGGCATATGCATACATTAGTACTCCACTTAAATGTAAATATTCCTCTGAGAGGGTAAATTCAATGAAAGCAAATGAAGCACTGTCACACTTCAGTGTGAGTTAGCTGAAAAGGCATTTAACTATGGCACAGGAAGGGATATAGACTAGGCCTGAAGCAAGATAAGACTCCCATTTCTGAGAGGGGAAATTTAGCTTTATCTGAGCAACTACACCCTTAAAAGAAAGACTAACTCATTGAAAATATTGAAAAGGTGACTTTACTCAAACACATGTTTTGGAGTTGGAACCCATGCTGGCTGTGCTTGTAGCCTGGGCACTCAGGGACCTGCTGACACCCTGTTTGGTGACCAACACCAAACTCTGCAGAGAGGCTGTCAGAGCCAAGCTTTAGAACATAGTTGTGGCTGCAGTAATAAAAAGGAGGAGAACACCAATACCAGCATTTCCCATGTACTACTGTGGTTAACATAGTTTCTGCAGGACTCATGTAACAGTCCATTAACCCACAAGATTTTAGAGCAGGGACCTCAGAAACTGTATAATCTGGTTCTCCGCAACTTTGCCAATCTTGGTATGATAATCTTGGCTATTCCTCTATGCTGCTATTTAAGTTTCTTCTTTTTCTGATTGTTTAAAGTTTTTTTTTTTTTAAGTTATTCTTTTTTTTCTGATCTGGTTATGAAAAGCTCAAAACATTATAAAAGTACAGAATTACATACTAAAATCCTCCCATAATTCCATCACCCAAAGATAACCACTAACAGTTTGTTGTTTATTTCTTCCAATTTGTTCTCTAGGAAGATGCTAAATTGTATACATGAAAAGAAGGGAGCATAATAGCACGTGTACTATTTTAAAATTTCTTTCTTCCTCTTGGTATATTGTGGACAATTTTGCATGTCTGTATAACAGTTACTTCAGTCTCTCTACGTAGCTTTATGGCAGCCTACTGTTCCCTATCAGTATGTAACTGGTTAATTCCCCTCCCACCTTGGGAACAATGCTTCAAAGTACTTTCTTAGAGGCACACTTGTGCAGAGAAAGATGTGTTTCTACAATGGATTCCTAGAAGTGAAATGCTGGGACAGAGTATAGCTATTGTTAATTTGTCCTGTTTCTTATTTATTTATTTATTTGGCTCTGCCGGGTCTTAGTTGCGGCACATGGGATCTTTAGTTGCTGGCATGCGGGCACTTTTAGTTGGGGCATACGGGCACTTTTAGTTGCGTCATGCGGGATCTAGTTCCCTGACCCGGGATCGAACCTGGGCCCCTTGCATTGGGAGCGTGGAGTCTTAACCGCTGGACCACGAAGGAAGTCCCTGTCCTGTTTCTTTTGAGGACAACTTAACAATAGCTATACTCTGTCCCAACATTTCACTTCTAGGAATCCATTATAGAAGAGTTTCTCAGACTCACAGACTTAGAGAACAAACTTACGGTTATCACGGGGGAAGAGTGGGGGGAAGGGATAGTTAGGGAGTTTGGGATTGACATATATATACTGCTATATTTTAAATGGATATCCAACAAGGACCTACTGCATAGCACGAGGAACTCTGCTCAATGTTATGTGGCAGCCTGGATGGGAGGGGAGTTTGGGGGAGAATGGATACAGGTATAGGTATGGCTGAGTCACTTTGCTGTGCACCTGAAACTATCACAACACTGTTAATGGCTATACTCCAATATAAGATAAAAAGTTTTTAAAAAAAGAACATAAGTTTCTGTTTGCCCTAAGCAATGTGTCCAATACTGCATGTCATCCACATTTTTTTCCTCTCAAAACAATGTATATATTTCAAATCAGGCCACATTTTTTTTTAAAGACATTTTTTTAGAGCAGTTTCAGATGCACAGAAAAATTGAGAGGAAGGTTACAGAGGTTTCCCATATATCCCTAGTCCCCACCATCACACAGCCTCCCCGATTATCAACATCCCCCACTAGAGTGGTGCATTTGTTATAACTGATGAACTTATACTGACGCATCATAATCACCCAAGTCTATAGTTTCATTATGGTTCACTCTTGGTGTGTACATTCTATGAGTTTAGACAACAGTATAAACACGTGTATCCATCATTATGATATCATACAGAGTATTTCCACTGCCCTAAAAATGCTCTGTGTTCCACCTATTCATTCCTCCCACCACCAACCCCTGGCAACCACTGACCTTTTTACTGTCTTCATAGATTTGCCTTTTCCAGAATGTCACATAGCTGGAATCACATAGTACATAGCCATTTCCGAACTGCTTTTTTTACTTAGTAATACGCATTTAAGGTTCCTCCATGTCTTTTCATGGCTTAATAGCCCATTTCTTTTTAGCACTGAATAATATTCCATTGTAGGATGCACCACAGTTTATCCTTTCACCTACTGAAGGACATCTTGATTGCTTCCAAGTTTTGGCAACTATGAATAAAGCTGCTGTCAACATCTGTGTGCAGGTTTTTGTGTGGACGTAAGTTTTCAACTTATCTGGGTAAATACCAAGGAGCAAGACTGCTGAATTTTTCTAGGAAACCACTAAACTACCTTCCAAAGTGGCTGTACAATTTTGTACTCCCACGAGCAATGAATGAGAATTCCTGTTGCTCCACATTCTCACCCGCATTTGGTATTATCAGTGTTTTGGTTTTTGCAATTCTAATAGGTGTGTAGTGGCTTCTCATTCTTGATTAAATTTCCAAAGCTCTTTTCTGATTGTGGGTAGGTATTTTGGGGGGGAGATGAGGGCAACTCCTATCTCTAATGTTAGAATCTTCGCAAATGTTTGGTAATCTTGGGCTACCTGCTTATGTTAAAAACACTGACCCAAAGCTCTGAATGTGTGGGTGGAGATAGATAGTCAACTTTGTGCTTGTACTGGGTTGAGCTAGTCTGGATTCTGAACATGGGGGTTCCCATTTCTACTAGACACCCAAGGTCAAGTGGATGAGAACATGGGTTCAATTTGGGGGTAAATGCCTAATACTTGGAACAAATTATGGAGACGTCAGTAAGGTTGGGGTCATATGCCCTGCTTCTCTTGAGTACAGTTTCCCAACGAATCTCACCATTCCCAGGATCTATAATTTCTAAACCTGGAACACCCTCAGAGTTACCTTGTCTCACACATGTTTTGTTGTCATCTGCCAGACAGAGCCTACGTACCTTCAGTCTTCAAGGAATTTCTCAACATTTCTTGTCTTCTAATAGTACTAATTATTTTGTAATGCAGTGTTACATTTTTAAAAACAAACATAGTTTTTGTTATTTTTAGGAATTTGGGTGGCCCATGTGCTCAGTCCATCATCTTGATTTGATCTATCCAGGTCATGTTAAGATTTTGGAAAAACAAAAATGTAGCTTCTCTCTGTCAAATAATTTAGACCCATGAGGTAAGTAAGAATTAAAAAAAATAGATATTATAATTACCTAGTCTACGACAGGCATTTTGTATGTGCTATTCATTCTATCTGCACAAAAATTTGAAAGATAGGTATTACGATCCCAGCTGTACAAAGAAAAAACTTTAGTCACAAACAGCAGTAACTCACCCAAGGTCCCCTATAAGCAGCACTGTGGGCCAGGAACCTTGATCTGTCTCCGACCTGCTTATTTGCAGATGAAGAAACTGAGGCTGAGGTAGATAACTAATTTGCCAGTTACCTTAATCAGAAGCCTCATAGCTCCCTTGCATATTTTCTTCTTATTGCTTAAGGTTGGAAGTTACATAATTTCAATGACATTAATATGTAACAGCATGCTGTTTTGTTAACAATATTGTGTGTGAGACTGGTGTGGCCGGCAGAGAGCCGATGAGAGAGTTAAATAACATTAACCCAATTAAAGGCATTCCAGGAATGCACAATCCTCTAACTTGGCAACGATGACATCTCTGCAGTCTGACAAAGCTCAAGTGATATGCAGGCTAGTATGAACATTAAGATTTTTAATGTAATTAGTCTATGAAAATCACTCATTTCTTAATCAAGCTCCACTTTTGTGCTTCCAACTCCACCTTCTCAGCCTACAGACTAATGCTTTTTTCCCCCTCTGCTGCTTTCCACTTTTCCCATGATTTAGAACAAATATTTGCCTTGGTAACTATTTTCCCTGGTTACTCTCTTGGCTGATTTTCTGCACAAAGAACCGAAAGGCATGTATCCCCAAGGGAAGCAGTTATTTTAGATTTTGCAAAGAAGTCAGTTAACATTTTTCAACATTCCCTTGTTTGTTTTAAAGAAAGCTCTGGTTTTGTTTCATTTTCATCTGGAGACTTAAATGACACCAAGCAAAGCCTACTTAGTTTAGATTTCCAGGTAAAATGTTTTAAATTTTAAGTTTCTACTAAAGCATGTGGAATGGTTTTAATATTTGGCTGTTTTATGTTGCAAATATGTTTAACCCTTGAGGAAATAAGCTCTTACTAATAGATTTTAAAAGTTTAAAGTGTACATTATTTTGTTTACTTGTTTTTTTCAGGATGACTACTTCTTAAGTATTTAAAACTTTATGAAATTAGGATTCAATATATTTTTTATATGTTTAAATAGAATTACATGCTCAATAGAAGTATAAGTTGGTTTGAAAATTTCATTCTTTTCTATTTTTAAGTCCTAAAAGAGCATAAAGGATTAATTAAAAATGTTTTTCATTTTAAGCCTATAGAGTGAAGTTAAAAGGGATAATAGGCATCTCATGGCTTTGTGTAAAAGTTTAACATTTAATTTAAACCCTTTAAAGCTTACTTAAGACAGATGACGAAGAGTTTTAATGGAAAAAAAAACAATAAGTTAACCAAGATTTACAGATGATATTTAATGTTGGGATAAACACAATAAATGTTAAAAAGAAAGAAAATTTTACTTGATGAAAATAATACATACAGTGATTAGACCTATTGTGTCATAAAAGTTTACCCCTAGAAACATATTCACTCGATTATAAAGTTGTTTTTGGAGTAAATATTAAAGGCAATGTGAAATTCTATAAATCACTGAAAATAACAAAGGCCTAGGCATCAATGATAAAATTAGTATTGAGAGGCCATTTCATAAACATTATTTAAACATTTCAATTAGACTATTTAGATTCTGATTTTGTTAAAATTAAGATAGCTCTGTAAATTTATTTTTGTACGTATCTATTTAGATTTCTGGGTAAGTAAAAGTGAGCCAATTTGGGAGGGGGGTGGAAGACAAAGAGGGATGGGATAATGGGAGAAGGGTGAGCTTGGGCAAAGTTCTGCTAAGTAAGAGGCTCAGGGACAACACGATGCCTGAGACCCTCATGGAAGTTTATCTCCAGAGCCCTTAGATCCAGGGCCTGACTCCTCATAACTCTCACCTACCACAGGATGGAGAGTCACATATATGACTGTCAAAGCAAGAATATCTCCATGTACAAATTTTATGTAGAGCACAGAACTTATGCTCTTTGTCAGAGCTCACTTCTCCTGCCACTCAGCAAATTCTACTTCTACCCTGTCTCACAGTGCAACTTTTCATATTGCTTTCCCCTGCTGCTGTTGCTATTTCTTCCCAACATATTACCTTGCTCTCTGAATGGACTTTGACAATTTTAGCCGCCAATCAGCTAGGGGATTTGCTCCTCCCTTACATTTTGCATGTTAGTTTTTCTAAAACTAATATAGATTACAAAAAGTTGTTCTAATATAGTTTCATTTCAGTGACCTACAGTAAAGGGTTTGAAATGACTGCAGTAATTAATGTACCTATATACTGAAAAAAAGATTGCATGCTGAGGTTAGTTGACATGAAAATAACTTAGAGGCTGCTATTTGTTGAGCCAAGGTAAAATGGTGACAAGTCAGCATATGATCCAAGTACATCCTGACTACAGGAGGATAATTCTGGCAGATGAAGTTATAAAAAGAACTGAGATTCAAGAGGGCAAACTAAGCAGATATCACTCTTTTCCTCTTACCAAATACCTAGAAATAAGAGAAGATATATTACAAACAAATACACACATGGATATATAGCTGCAGTAGGAAATAAGAAGGGGAGCTTCTGGTGAGACAGAAACTGTGAGGAATCCTTCAAATACAGAGAGAAGATGGGAATGAATTTAAAGAGGAAAACCATAGCCTTGAATAGGTATGGGAGAGAACTGTGTAAAAAGAGCTTCTGTGGAAAAGAAAGAAGTCATTAGAGTAAAAGATCCTAAGAAGGATACATTAAGGAAAAAAAAAACACCCCATACATTATAGTAAAACTTCTGAATATTAAAAATGAGTTCAAAATCTGAAAAAAAAACTTCTACAGAGAGAGGAAAAAAGATTTGTTACAAGAGATGAGAATCAGATTCAATTTAAACTTTTCATCAGTAACAGATATAAGAAACAAATGGAACAATACCTATGAAGTATTGAAGGAAAATTATTCTAAAATCATAATTCTATTTCCAACTAAACAAAATGATATTTTCTGACATATAAGAATTCAAAACTTTTACAACCCAAAACATTCTCTTAGAGAAAAATGATATATTTCAGGGAAATAAAACTAATCTGATGGAACTCATGCTTCTTATAATGGCAGACTATGCAATTCAGACCATTCAGCCTGCTGAGAATAATTAGAAAAAAATAGGAAAAATAACAGGGCCAATATTTGGGATAGGACTGGAATCCTAAGAGATCTGGAACAGCTTTTCTTCTGGAGGCATCTGTGGAACCAGAAGAGGTGACTGAGAAGCTTAGTATAGCTTTAAAACAGCCTCTCAAGTCAAGACAGAAACAAAACTCAAGGAATGGGGCCAATCAAGTAGCAGGGGTGGCAGGGAAAAGTGATGCAGATGAAATCACCAGGTTTTGGTTTGGGACTTAAAGTATAATTATAATTAGTTATAGTGAAACTCAGCTTCAAATCATTCAATTTATGATTGATAGTGCCCTTAACCTCATGTCTGAATGTAAATCCTTTTAGGATAAATAATAAATATCTCATTGTAGGCTTCAAAGTATATTCACAATTTTTCATATACAATGGCTGGCAATCAAATGCCATCAGGCATAGGAAGAAACAGAAGAAAATGGCTAAAAACCTAGAAAGAAATAACAGACAATAGAAATAGACATACAGAATGTCCTGATATGGAGTTTTCAGACTCAGACTTAAATAAATGTGATTAATATGTTCAAAACGTGAAAAACAAGATTGAAAATTTCAGTAGAGAAACAATAAGAACCCACTGAAAAGCCGAAAAACTAAAAAAAAACAATAACAGAAACAAAGAAGTCAATGGATGGATTTAATAGCAGATAAACCACAGCTGAACAGATAATTAGTGAATGGAAGGGAGGTTAGTGGAATAACCAGGATCAATCACAGGGTGAGAGAAGGATAAAAAATACAAGAGAGGGAAAGTGACATTAAAGACATAATGAAAAGGCTATCATACGTGTCACTGTAGTTTTGAAAAGAAAGAGGAGAGAGAAGTAGGAAAGTATTATTTGAAGAGGTAAGGGCTAAGAAGTTTCCAAATTTGATAAATATCAGTCCACAGATTCAAGAAGTGCTATGAATCCTACATAGGATAAAAACAAGTAAATCATATCTATGTACAACAGAGTAAAACAGCTGAAAACCAAAGCCAAAGAGAATATCTTAAAAGCAACCAAAAAAGTTACTTTTAAAGGAGAAATAATTAGATTGACAGATGACTACTCAACACAAAATATGGAAACAAGAAGACACTGGAATGAAATCTTCCAAATGCTGAAAGAAAACACTTGTCAACCTAGAATTCCATATTTAGCAAATGCATCCTTTCAGAATGAACATAAGATATAAACATTTTCATATGACCAACAAACAAAAGAACTGGTCATCAGCAGTCCTGCACTAAAGGAATTACTAAAAGGTATTCTTTTAGGAAGAAAATAATCCTGATAGAAGACTGGAGATGCAGACAGAAATAAGAAGAAAGAAAAAGGATAAATGTTTAGGAAGATCTAAATCAGTGGTTCTTAACTGGAGGCAGGCTGACTCCTTCCACCCCCAAGACACATCTGGTAATATCTGAAGACATTTTTGGTTGTTATAACTGAGAGGAAGGTGATAGTGGTATCTACTGGGTAGGAGCCAGGGATGCTACTAAATATACAAAGGCCAGCCCCCCACCACAAAAAGGAATTATCCAACCCAAATGTTAACAGTGCTAAGGTTGAGAGAGCCTGATCTAAATGAACTTTTAGCATAAAATAATAATAATAATAATAATAATCTTTTGAGGGTTTAACATATATAAAGAATTAAAATATATGACAAAAGTAGTTTATGTTCTAGGATGAGGTAAGTAAAGTTAAAATCCAGAAAGAGGTAAAGGTACTAATTTATATTAGATTTGATAAGTCAAGGATGTATGTGGTAATCTCTACAAAGAACTTAATAGCAAAAAGTATACAATTACTAATGGAATAATAAAAACTAAGCAATCAATTAAAAAGAAAGCAAGCAAGAATGGAAAAAAAAACACACACAGAACAGGCAGGACAAATAGAATACAAATATTCAGAAAATATATTTAAATTCAAACATATCAAGTGTTACAATAAATACAAATAGACTTTCTATTCCAATTAAAAGATAAAAATTGTCATATTGCACTAAAAATGATATGCTAATAGAAAATATATTGAAAATATGAAAGGCTGAAAGTAAAATGATGCAAAAAAATATATTAAGCAAACATTAATAAAAAGAAAGCAGCTACATTCATTAGACAAAGTAGATCTTATGACAAAACACACTACTAGAGATACAGAAAGTACCTAATGATAAAAGCACCAGAAATATATAACAATTCTAAATGTGTATATACCTATACCATGGCCTCAAAATATATTAATAAATATAACCAAAGTGACTTATATTAAATTTCATCCAAAAATAAACCCAAGAGACAATATAGTTAAAAACAACAGAAAATCTATTATTACATTATTTATAAATTAAAAATTACAACTAAGGACATAAAAGTGCTCACTTTGGCAGCACATATACTAAAACTGGAACAACACAGAGAAGATTAGCATGGCCCCTGCACAAGGATGACATGCAAATTTGTGAAGCATTCCATATTTTTACATAGAGAACAGACTTGTGGTTGCCAAGGGGGAGGAGGGGAGGAGGGGAGGGAGAGGGATGGGCTGGGAGTTTGGGCTTGGTAGATGCAAACTTATATTTAGAATGGATAAACAACAAGGCCCTAATGTATAGCACAGGGAACTATACTCAATATCCTGTGATAAACCATAATGGAAAAGAATATAAAAAAAGAACGTATATATGTGTATAACTGAGTCACACTGTTGTACAGCAGAGATTGGCACAACATTGTAAATCAACTATTCTTCAATTTAAAAAAAAAGAAAAAAGAACATAAAAAATATTTCCAGAAGATATATGCACAAGAGTGTTTTGTTTTGTTTCGTTTTTTGGACACGCCACGCAGCTTGTGGAATCCTAGTTCGCTGACTACAGATTGAACTTGTGCCCTTGGCAGTGAACGCTCGGAGTCCTAACAACTGGACCACCAGGGAATTCCCACAAGAGTGTTTACAACAGAGGAAAAGTGGAAAAAATTAAATATCCATCACCAAATTGTTTGTTACATAACTTATGGAATGAAAATAGAGTGCACAGACCAGATAGATTTACATACATTGACATATATATCCATATGACCACAATTTATTACTGAATGGAAAGAAAACAGATTGCAGTATATCGAACAATTCCATTTATGTTTAAATATATATGTTCATATATGTTTAGAAGGTATCATGAAAGATACCCTTAAACTAGGGGATGGGAAACTATGGCCCATAGGCCAAATTCTGTTTTCCAAAGTGCCATCAGAATACAGTTATGGTCATCCATTTACTTCTTGTCTATGGCTATTTTTGGCTACAATAACAAAGTTGAGTAGTTTTAACAGAGACTGTTGTCCTGCAAAGCTAAAAATATTTACTCTCTGGACCCTGAAGAAAAAGTATGTCTACCCTTGTACTAAACTATGAATTATGGTTAAGGCAACTTGTTTTTTATGCCTATGTATCATTTTGAGTTTTTAAAAATTATGTACTAGTTTTAGAAACTTAAACACATCTTAAAAAGCATTGATAAAAAAAGATTAAGAACTCAGGAGAAAGAAAACTGTGTGAACATGGCTTTTATCTTTTAATCTCTTATGGGTCATGATGTGAACAACAAATTGTAGCTCAATCTAAGGAAGACTTTTCTGACAGAGCTGTCTGAACATGGAAGATAAAGAACTTCCCATTACTGGAAAAGCAGATGACTTCAAAGATTCATTCAAAATCTGAGTTCTATACAGTGAAGCACCATTATAAATGATATAGATTGCTAGGAAGCAAAAGCATCACCTGGCCACAATGAAAACACAAGCTGAAAGTAGGATCATAAATCAGTGAACATGCAACTCTGACTAAATAAGCATATAAGCATACCACAGAGATGTTGTGTGTTTGGTTACAGACAACCACAATAAAGCTAATATTGCAACACAGGGAGTCACACAATTTTTTTTGGTTTCCCAGTGCATATAAAAGTTATGTTTACAGTATACTATATTCTATTTAGTGTGCAATAGCATTATGTCTAAAAAAATAATCAATGTTCCTGTCTTAATTAAAAAATACTTTATTGCTAAAAAAAAATGCTAGCCATCATCTGAGCCTTCAGAGCATAATAATCTTTTTGCAACAGTAACATCAAAGATAACTGATCACAGATCACCATAACAAATATAGTAATTTGGTAATAATGAAAAAGTTTGAAATATTGTGAGAATTACCAAAATGTGACAGCATGAAGTGAGCAAATGTTGTTGGAAAAAAGGAGCCGATAAACTTGCTTGATGCAGGGTTGCCTCAAACCTTCAATTTGTTAAAAAATGCAGTATCTGTGAAGCATGATAAAGTGCAATAAAACGAAGTATGTCTGTACTGTCTCTATAGTTTTGTCTTTTCCAGAATGCCATGTAGTTGCAGTCACACAGTACTAGTCTTTTCAGATTGGCTTCTTCCAGTTAGTAATAAGCATTTAAGATTCTTCCATGTCTTTTCATGGTTTAAGAGCTTATTTCTTTTTAGCGCTGAATAATACTCCACTGTTTGGATGTAACACAGTTTATTTATCCATTCACTTACTTAAGGATGTCTTGGTTGTTCCCAAGCTTTGGCAATTATGAATATAGCTGCTGTAAACATCCATGTGCAGGTTTTTGTGTGGATATAAGTTTTCAGCTCATGTGGGTAAATATTAAGAAGCATGACTGCTGGATTGCAGGGTAAGAGTATGTTTAGTTTTGTAAGAAATTGCCAAACTGTCTTACAAAGTGGCTGTATGGTTTTGTATTCCCACAGCAATAAATGAGAGTTCCTGTTGCTACACACCCTTACCTCACAATTTGTCAGTGTTTTTGACTTTGGCCATTCTAACAGGGTACAGTGCTATCTTGTTGTTTTAGCTTGTGATCTACTATTTTAAAAATCCATATTTGGGAGAAGAAAGTAGAAATTCTGGATGATAACTGTGGATTTGTCTACTTCTTCTTGCAGCTATACCAGTTTTTTTCTTCATGTAATTTGAATCTGTACTTTCAGTGTATAAATGCTTAGAATTGTTACATCTTCATGAATAGATCCTTTTATCATTACATAATGGCTCTCTTTATTCTTCTTCATCTTATATTAATATAGCCATCCCCTTTTTTTTATTGAGTTAAATATGTCTTTTCTTAAAACTTTATTTATTCTTTTTTTTTTTTTTTTGGCTGCGTTAGGTCTTCATTGCTGCGCGTGGGATTTCTCTAGTTGAGGCGGGCGGGGGCTACTCTTCATTGAAGTGCGTGGGCTTCTCACTGCAGTGGCATCTCTTTTGTGGAGCACGGGCTCCAGGCATGTGGGCTTCAGTAGTTGTGGCACGTGGGCTCAGTAGTTGTGGCTCGCAGGCTCTAGAGCGCAGGCTCAGTAGTTGTGGTGCACGGGCTTAGGTACTCCGCGGCATGTGGGCTCTTCCCGGACCAGGGCTTGAACCTGTGTCCCCTGCATTGGCAGGCGGATTCTTGACCACTGCGCCACCAGGGAAGCCCCCACTTTTCTTTTTTTTTTTTTCCCCCCACTTTTCTTTTGATTAGTGTTACCAAAGTATATATTTTTCCATCCTTTTAATTTTAACCCATTTGTATCTTTATTTAGCATGAGTTTCTTATAGGCAGCATAGAGTTGGGACTTTATTTTATTTTGTTTTGCTTTATTTTATTTTATTTTGTTGTGCTGGGTCTTAGTTGAGGCTTGTGGGCTCCTTACTTGTGGCATGTGAACTCTTAGTTGTGGTATGCATGTGGGATCTAGTTCCCTGACCAGGGATTGAACCCAGGCCCCCTGCATTGGGAGCATGGAGTCTTAACCACTGGACCACCAGGGAAGTCCCTAGAGTTGGGTCTTAATTTTTAAAAATTCAATCTGGACAGTCTCTGTGGCAGTTAATGAATTCACATTTAATATGAATTACATGTACTATGTTTTGGATTATTTTTATTATTCCACTTTATCACCCTTATTGGTTTATCAGCTATAACTCTTTTTTTGTTTAGTGGTTACCTTAGGGCTTATAGTATGCATCTTTAACTTATTACAATTATCTTATCTTCAGTTGATATTCCACTTTGCTTATAGTATTAGAACATTACAACAGTATATTTACACTTCCTCTTTCCTCCTTTCTGCTTCTGTTGTCATACATTTTACTTTCACTTAAGGTAGAAACCCCAAAATACAGTATTATTGTATTAATCAACACAACTGTTAAACAGATGACTGTATTAAACTAGCATCTTTTAAAGAGATTTAAAAATAAAAAAGTATTTATCTACAGATATGCCATTTCCTGTGGTATTCATTCCTTTGTGTAGATCCATAATTCTATCTGATATAATTTTCCTTCTACTTTAGCATTTCTCACAGTGCAATTCTGCTGGTGATTAATTCCTTCAGCTTCTCTATGTCTGAAAAAGTCTTTATGTTGCCTGTGTTTCTGAAAGACATTATCACTGAGTATAGAATTCTAAGTTGATTTTTTTCAGTACCTGAAAGTCATTGTTCCACTGTCTTCTGGCTTGTACTGTTTTGAATGAGAAGTCTTTTATTCTATTCTTAACTTTGTGTCTTTTCCTCTGGTCACTTTTAAGATGTTCCCCTTATTACTGGTTTTCAAGCAATTTGATTATGATGAATATTTGACATAATTTTCTTCATATTTCTTATTTTGGGGGTTTACTGATCTTGGGTATGGGGGTTTATAGTTTTCATCAAATTTGGAAAATGACCAGTCTTTATTTCTTCAAATATTTTTGTGCCTCCCTAGTCCTTCAGGGACTGGAACTGGACATAAATTGATCTTCTTGAAGTTGTCCCACAGTTTGATGATGCTCTGTTCATGTTTTTTACTGGTCGTGTGTGTGTGTGTGTGTTTCATTTTGGATAATTTCTGGGACTATGTTTTCAAGTTTACTAATTTTTTCCTGCAATGTCTAATGTGCTATTCATCCCTTGCAGTATAGTTTTTCCTCTCTCACATTGTAGTTTACATCTTTAAAAGTTCAATTTGGATTTCTTTAAATATCTCTCCTCTACGTCTTGAACACACAGATTATGGTTTTAATAACTTTCAATGACCTACTTAATAATGATGTCAGCTGTGCTATGGATGGGTTTCAATAGATTGATTTTTCTCATCATGGGTCAACAATTCCTGTTTCTTTGTGTGCCTAGTAAATTTTTGCTGGATTTCCCAGTACTTGTTGGGTGCTCTGGGACATAGTTAAGTTGTTGCACACAGTTTGATCCTTTCTGGAGGCTTGCTATTCAGTTCTGTAAATGGGATCAGATCAGCCATTAGTCTAGGGTAAATTGTTTTCTCTGATGTGCCGATGCCCTTCTGAGCACTCTGCCTGATGCCCTTTGTAGTACAGGTTCTCCACTATGACTGGTGGACACACAGAGTCTGCCCAGCCTTTTCTAGCCCAAAGGATTTTTTCGTTTTGTCCTTCATGGTAGTTCTTTCTCAAGTGTTGAGTAGTTTACTCATACAAATGTGCTAATCATACTCGGTTGAAGACTTGATATCTTTGGAAGTCTTTTTCAGGGTAGCTCTCACCTCCCTGTGCTCTGCTCTGCAAACTCTTGCCTCTCTGGCATCCCCAGGACCCCAGGTTTTTTTTTTTTCAACTCAGGGAGATTGTTGGGCTCTGACTGGGTCCTCACCCTGGGCTTCAGCCTCGGCAGGAACTCCCTCCAGGCAGTGAGCAGGAGCTCAACTTGGATTTTCCCCCTCTCAGGGACTTCTGTTCTGTGCTAATCCATGGTTAAGGTTTGAAAAAGTATTCATTTCTCAAATATGTTTTTCAGCTTCATCATGTGCAGGGCCCTGTACTGTTCTTGAGACCAGCTGATTAAAAGTTACTCTTTGTCCCTCTTACCTCTTTATAACTGATACTAGTTTGCTGTTATTTTTATTTGGTGCAATTATGCTCTTTCCCCCCAACAAAGAAAATTATAACACTAGAGAATAAAATAATAAAATATAAGAGCTGGGAAAATGAATTGTGGATGATGTTAGTCACAGAATGACTTGGCAGAGAGGTGGAGAGAAACCTCCTGAGTAACCTCTGAAAACCTACAACACAGTGGTCCAGAGAGGGGTCGGCAAACTATGGCCTGGGGGCTAAGTCTGACCCACTGCCTGTTTTGGAATTTGTGTACACAATTGTGTACATATTGTCTACTTTCATGTTACAAGGGTCGAGTGGAGTAGTTATGACAAAGAATGCATGGCCTGTAAAACCTAAAATATTTACTATATGGTTCTTTATAGAAAAAGTTTGCTCATGTCTGGTCTAGCAATAAAGTACTAAAAATTATTTGATTCTGACAGAAAAATTCTAAATTCTGACTTGGCAGTAATACTATAGCATAGAGCCCATATATTATATGTGTTATATCTCACAGACTTGCTGCTGAAGGATATAGGCAATTATAGGCCAATTTTCAGAGGTAAAAATTTAGTCACTAACTCTGAAATTCTGTTTCATTCTCATCCTAGGAATCAAATAGTGAAAAAGCAAGCATGAAGTTTTCTAGCTTGTATTGTTTTCTTCTGCTTCTCATTTTTCAAACTGACTTTGGACAAAATGAAGAAACTTCTAGGAAGGAAAGAAGGAAGATGTATTATAGAAGACAGAGAAAAAGTTCCTCGCCCATCCACAGATCCAGTAGACAGCTTGGAATTAAGCAAATGAGGATAGTTACACCAGCAGCAACACTTCCCGTGGTTAACTTGGATTATAGTACGGAGGAAAAGTTTGAATCCTTTTTAAGATTTCCTGGAGTAGAATCAAGCTATAATGTGTTACCAGGTAAGAAAACAGTAGGAGAGAGGAAGAGAGAAAAACTCCAAAAAGAAAATTAAAAAAAAATTCAAGTTATTATATTATCTTTTGGTTTAATCTACAAAGATAAATTTTGAAATAATTTAAAAAACCATTTATAGAATATACTTATAATACAAATTATTGTAAAACAGAAAAAATATTACTTATCCTATAACTACATTTATAAAATCATAGTTACTATTTTGGTTTATTATTTCTAGTCTGTTTACTATGCCATGTATTTAAAATAGTTGTAATCATAATATAGTAATATACATGTCAAAACTGCTTTTTCATTTATCATGATAGGTCATCTAGGATATAGAAATAAATGATTCAGATGAGTCTATGAACTCATGGCTATTAAATATTTTCAACCAAACATGAAGTTAAGCCACTGTATTTATTTTATATAGACCAAACTACTGAATTTTTAAAGTTTGAAAAGGTTGGAAATTCTTCCGAAGATTTCAACTAGGCATTTTTAAACACTAATATTTAATGGTCCACATTTTTCCAGGTTTGGAAGGAAAAAGTAATTGTATTATACATATGGTACCATTACATAAAACTTTCAAAAGACAAAAGAATGTATCACCACATAATGTTCTGTGACCAATACTTCATACAGTGTCTCAAGAAAACCAAATGCTTCTAAATGATGTTATTTCCACGAGGTTAACAGAAATAACATACAATTACCATGAAAATAGACAATTTAGGCCACATTTACAACATGATTGAGAGAAGAAAGAGACTAGAGGCAGGGAATTTAAAATGATGATTATAGCGAACCCATAACTCTTAAAGAACGATGAGGTCAATTTCCCTAATTAAGTGGAAAGATATCCAAGCTATAATAATAGAAAATAAAAAGGTTGAAAAGTAGTATGCATAATGTGATCTCAAATCTGTTTTAAAAAATATGCAGTATAGGGTGATGTGCATTAAAATGTATAGAAGATGTATACTAAAGATTTCTAAATTGTCCTAAAATGTTTTCCAGGGGTCTTACAGTACTTTTTTAAAAAATTGTGGTAAAATACACATGACATAAAACTTATCATTTAACTATTTAAAAGTGTACAATTCAGTGGCATTAAGTATATTCACAATGTTGTGCAACCATCACCACTATCTCGTTCCTGAACACTTTCTTCACCCTAAAAGGGAACTACATATATATTAAGCACTTACTCCCCATTCTCTCCTCCCCCCCAGTCCCTGGCAACCACTAATCTTTCTGTCTCTATGAATTTGCCTATTCTGAATATTTAACATAAAAGGAGTCCTATAATATGTGGCCTTTGGTGTCTGACTTCTTTTACTTGGCATAATGTTTTCAAGGTTCACTCATGTTGTACGGTGTATCAGGACTTCATTCCTTTTTTATGGCTGAATAATATCTCATTGCAGAGAAATACCATGTTTTGTTTATCCTTTCATCCATTGATGGATAACTGCGTTGTTTCCACCTTTTGGCTACTGTGAATAGCACAGCAATGAACATTTGTGTACAAGTTTCTATCTGAATTCCCGTTTTCAGTTCCCTTGGGTATATACCTAGAAGTGGAATATAAGATACCTAGGAGCTGGGCCATGTGGTAATTATATGTTTAATTTATTGAGAAATTGCCAAATGTTCCCCACAGAAGCTATATCATTTTATATACCCACCAGCAATATACAAAGACTCCAATTTCTCCACATCCTTGCCATTATTTTCCATTTAAAAAATATAGCCATTCTTGTGGATGTGAAGTGGTATCACACTGTGGTTTAATTTGTATTTCCCTAATGACTAATGATGTTCAGCATCTTTTTATGTGCTTATTGTTCATTGTATATCTTCTTTGGAGAAATGTCTATTCAAGTCCTTTGCCCATATTTTAATTGGGCTGGCTTTCTGTTGTTGAGTTATAAGAGTTCTTTACATATATTCTAGATATTAGACCCTTATCAGATATTATCTGCAAATATTTTCTCCCATTGTGTACATTGTCCTTTCACTTTCTTGACAATGTCCTCCAATGGACCAAATTTTTAATTTTGATACAGTCCAATTCATCTATTTTTTTCTTTTGTTGCTTGTGCTTTCGGAATCATATCTAAAAATCCATTGCCAAATCCAAGGTCATGCTTTATTTTATGAATATTATATTTTAGATCTTATATTTAGGTTTTGATCCATTTTGAGTTAATTTTTATATTTGGCATGAGGTAGGGGGCAACTTCATTCCTTTGCATATGGATATACAGTTGTCCCAGCACCATTTGTTGAAGAGAAAACTTTTTTCCCCATTGAATGGGCTTGGCACTTTTGTCAAAAATCAATTGGCCATAGATGTAATGGGTTTATTTCTGGACTCTCAATAGTCCACTGGTCCATATGTTTATCCTTATGCCAGTACCATACTGATATAAGCTGATTATTGTAGCTTTGTGGTAAGTTTTGAAATCTGGAAGTGTGAGTCCTCAAATTTTTTTTTTTCTTTCAAGATTTTTTTTTGGCTATTTGGGGCCCCTTATAATTCCTTATGAAATTGAGGATTAACTTTTCCATTTCTGCAAAAAAGGCTGTTGGAATTTTGATACACTATAGTACTTTTATAATCAGGAGACAACACCTGATTATATCTATTTTTTTTCCAGGGGAGAAATTGGATGGGTGGGATTAGTTTACTGTAAGTATCCAAATGAGAGATGGGTAGGGCTTGAATAGGGCTGACACAGCAGTAAGGGAAAGAAGGGGACAAATGTGAGAGCTCATTTGCGGGGACAGTGGCTCAACAGATGGAAAAGAGTTATCAGGGATAACACTAGGATTGGAAGGAAAACATCCCCTCTAATATTCAAATTGACTGTCTAATGGCCTGCTTAGTTGACACACTTATCCATGTATCTACAACACCATATGTAGAGAAAACAATATACTAAAACCCACTGCACTGTGTACTTTAAAAGGGTATTTGAATTGTATTTCAATAACACAACAATTCTAAAAAAAAAAAGATTGATGCAATGTCTCATCGAGAATTCAACGTAAAAAGCACCACAAGCATACAGTCTGATTTCACCTCTCCATCTGCACATCAGGAAGGGTACAATGTGGGCTCATTCATCATTAGTGCTGTTCCAGCTCTCTGCTCTCTGGCACGTGATGGAACTATACTGCTTTTTCTCTTCTGAAGTTAGATGTAGCCATATAATTTGCCTTGGTCAATGTAATTAGACATGTTTAGAGCTTGTGTGTTATTTGCAACCTCACATTCCCACTGCTGTGGCCATCAGGGCAGCCTGCTTGGAGATGAAGCCTATTTTTTGTCCTGACAAACAATATCTACATTGGACACCTAGCAGGAACAAGAAATAACTGAGATTTGGGGGTTGTTTGTTGCTGTTGTATAACTTAGCCATCCTGACAGATGCAGGATGGAAGTACGATTCAGGCTCAAGTTACCATGAGGAGGTCACTCTCAGAGCCTAAGTAAGAGGGGTTGAGAATACAGCATGTGAAAAGCATTTCAGAGGGTTACATCTGTAAGATACTTTTATCCTATGCATGAAAGAACATAGAATGTTATTCTTGTGTGGCTCTATCACATTGGGCTCACTTCCATTCACAAGTGCTAGTAACCATACAAGGAATTTAAATGTTACTGTTCTTTTCTAGGAAAGAAAGGACACTGTTTGGCAAATGGGATGACCATGTATAACAAAGCTGTTTGGTCTCCTGAGCCCTGCACTACCTGCCTCTGCTCAAATGGAAGAGTCCTTTGTGATGAGACCAAGTGCCACCCTCAGATGTGCCCCCAAACAGTTACACCTGAAGGAGAATGCTGCCCCGTCTGCTCTGATACTGGTACAAATATTTAGCCCAAACAAAATATCACATGTGATTTAGTCTTTAACTTCCATTTGTTTTTATTTTGTCACTACCTTAAATTTTAAATTATGATAAACTAGTCATCAGGGTACTTAAAATATTGGCACAATGATGATAAACATGGAAATTATTTGGGAAATTGCATGATAGGGGAGAGAAAAATAAAACATCTTGGCTTTAGAGTTCTAGCTCTGTTAGAATGAGTAAACTCAGACCAGATCACATTCCACATTTGACTCACAGCATTACAGATGTAGTGACAGAATTTACATAGCAAACAGCTCCCATGTTCTTAGTATGCGTGAAGAGCTCTGCTTAGTTCCTTACATGCATTATCTCACTTAATTCAACTCAGTGTGTTTACATTTGGTATTAACCCAAATGAAGATGAAGAACTCATGGTGAACAAAGGGAGGAGTGGCTTGCATCTAGAGAGAATAAAGCCCAGTTTTCCCAGTCTATGTGCAGTCATTACTGCTCAGGTAATCCTAGGGAAATAAAGGGCAATGGCCCTGGAGCAGTGGCTTTCTTTTGTGGCACTGCTGTGCACAGAAAGATCACACTATGAGGTTCTGTTGGCTGCTCACTGTGCCTTATCCTATGAGGCTGATGCAGTAGAGGACTCTAGGGAGGAAGCCTCAGGACTCCTGCAAGAAAAGCCTGGCCGATAGCTTATGAAATAAATAAATACGTGTTAAATAATTCGATGGGAAGGGATACAGATATTTTCTGTTGCCTATGATCAAGGTAGATTGTTTCCACGCACACAGGATGATCACAGGGTGGTTACCTACAAAAGTCTCCTACCAGGAAGAACTTCAGAACATTTAGGAACTGTATTTTGGTGTATACTACTAATTATTTTACTAAGCTATTATGACTTTAGAAAATGTTAGAAAACAAAAGTGTTTAATGAAACGGACTCCTTGGGATATGAAACACAAGATTTATAAAGGCAAGATCCAGAAATTCTCAGACATTTTTCAAAGGACTTGAACTATTATTCTTGAAATGCTGTGGTTATTTTGGAAAAATAAACTTGGATATACAGAAAAGATTTTAAATGTTTCAATATGATAGTTTTAGTTTCACTTCGCTAATTTTTTCCTATTCTCCTTTTGCATGTTCTGTCAGAGATGTGAAAAAAATAACTCACAAACTTTATAATATATACTGAATTGAAATTTCAAGTAATTCCTTCACATAATTATATTTTGAGTTCTTTTTTTGGGGTGATTTACGTATGGCATTAAATAAAATCATGGAAATGATTAAGTAAATTTTTATATTTTGATGAAAGAAAATCTATGTACTGAGCTCACTTTTCCCTAAAACTCTTCATTCGGAGGGTGAGTCTGAAGTCTGGTCTTTGTCAAGTCTTCCCCACTTTCTGCCAAAGATAATAACAGCTAAATACAAATGTAGATAAACTTTCTACGATTATATATTATGCTATCATCATCATGGAATAATAAAAAATACTCTTGTGCATATGTCTAGGTTAAAGAAACATCATTTAAGTCCAGGACGTCTTCTATAGGTCTCAAGCAGTAAAAATAATTTAAGTACAGAGTCTGGGAGGAAAACAGAAGAGAATTTTCTATAACTCTAAATTTCAGAGGATGCTTTTAGGCCCATGGAGCTGAAAGAAAATCAGACAGATATAATAAATCTATAAATAAAAGCCGATTTCACTACCATAAACAAGTAAAATGTACATCTCTTTCACTTTTTTATGTCTGACAGTGTACAAATTCTTACATTATCAATAAGCCCAATTAACTGAACAGTATCTACTATAAAGTTATCACATATGATTATACTACAATCTCACAATAGGACTGCTTATGGTAAGCAACATATGGTAATATTATTCCCTCTTTAGTCACCAGATAGCATGATACTTTAGTAACAATAAGTATTAAGGCTCACAAGGAAAAACAAGAATTGCCTATAAAGTCTTACAAAACAGAAATAAAGTTTATTTATTTCTATTAAAACTTCAAACAAAAATTTCAAGATGCATTTCACATTTAAACTGCACTCATATACCTAGAGGGAATATTATTTACTAACCTAATTTTCACTATGATTTTTCCTTTCATTAATACCACAACTTGCCCCTGCTGTCTTCTCCTTATGTGGTCAGTAGCCTCCTATTTGCTACTCAGTAGTATAGCATTAAATGACAGAACTGAATTTTCTGGTGATTCTTCAGAACAAAGAGAACATACCAGTTTACTTCATAAGCAACAGCCGTCTCCTTGGGTGGAAATGCATCCAGCACTGAGAAAAGAGGAACTTCAATTTGAGGAGGATGAAGAAGAAATTAAACAAGATGAAGATAGGGAGCAAAAGGAAAAGATCCCTAGACCTGGAGATTGGGGGAGACCTCCCAATGAGGGACAGAGCAGAGAAGGGGGAGAGCAGAGACCTGGAGAGGAGGGGAGGCAGGCCCATCAACACAGAAACCCAGCAAGGGAGAATGAGGATGAGGATGAGGATGAGGACGAGGATGACGATGACACCGTCAGAGGAGATATGTTCAGGATGCCCTCTCAACTCCCAATCCCAGCTACCCCCAGAGGCATACCACCTCTGCCAAGCAGGTGCTCTCTGTCATACAAAACCATCTCCTGTATCAGCGCCGACCTCACACAAATACCACCGCTAACAGCACCAGAGATCACAAGTCTGGAGCTCATAGGTAAGAGACGTTGACGTTCACTTGATTTTGTGGTTAACTCCCATTGTCCTATGAATGTTATATTTTAATTTTATAATATAAATTGACCCCAAACAGATTAATTTCACAATCTTCAAACATAAAAACTTTGCAGAAGAGATAGGTGTTTACTGCAGAATAGCACCGTCAGGTATAAAGTAAATTCCTCCAAATCAAACCATGATTTCCCATTGACTTTTTTCTAAAGCCAGCTTTATAAGGTATAATTTATATATAGTAAAACATTATTAGCATGTTATTCTTTGAGGTTTTTTTTAAGATTTCTTTTTTTGATGTGGACCATTTTTAAAGTCTTTATTGAATTCGTTACAATATTGTTTCTGTTTTATGTTTTGTTTTTTTGGCTGCAAGGCATGTGGGATCTTAGCTCCCCAACCAGGGATCAAACCCGCACCCCTTGCATTGGAAGGTGAAGTCTTAACCACTGGACTGCCAGGGAAGTCCCTGTTATGCTTTGAGTTTTGACAAATGCTTACAGTCAATAATCTAGATATAACATCTCCATCACCTCACCAAATATAACATTTCCATCACCTCACCAAATTCTCTCATGTCCCTCCTTTCACCAGCCCTGATGTTTTCTGTCTCTAGAGTACCTTTTCTAGGATGTCATAGAAATGGAATCATACAGTATGTAGCCTTTTCAGCTGGACTTCTTTCATTTATCATAATGCTTCTGAGGGCTATCCAGGTTGTTGCGTTTATCAGTAGCTGGCTCCTCCTTACTTCTGAGTGGCGTTCCATTGTTTGGATAGACCACAGGTCTCAGGTGAAGAACATCTGGATTATTTCCAGTTTGGGGCAATTATGCATACAGTTGCTATAAACATCCACATATGGATGTTTGTGCCGACCTAAGTTTTCTTTTTCCTAGGGTATATACCCAGGAGTGGGATTGCCGAGTGATACAGTAAAAGCATGTTTAACTTTATAAGAAACTACCAAACAGTTCCTTAAAATGGCTGTGACACTCCTTCCAGCAATATCAGAGAGTTCCTGTTGTTTTCCCCCTTGTTTTAGCCATTGTGGTAGGCATGGAGTGGTCCAGACTTTTTGCCCATGTTCTTATAGGGCCAGGAAGAGCTCTGAGTGGAGGAATGGCAGGACAGATACGTGTGTAAGGCTGGCTGGTGGGAAGACTGGGACAGTGAATGAGTCTTGGCGATAAGGCCCATGCTGGGGATGGCTCTGAAGATGCAGGGGTGAGAGAATCTGAGTGGGGTTTCAGATGTGTCTTGGGGGAAGTAACAGAAATAAACTACCACAGAAATAATAAATGATCGTATAAATAAATACTCAATAGTCACAGCCTGACCCCTTTAATCAGGACAGCCAATCTGCAATAGGACACTTCTGGTGTTATGGCCTTCCTGATACCATGTTCACATGATCTCCTAAGGAATTCTTCTCATGCCCAGAGTGTCCTGCTCCAGCAACGCCCCCTCCTTCTGTAGCCTGCCTGCCAGGTGTGCTCTGCCATTAAAACAAAACAAAACAAAACAATTTGTGAAAGTCTAAAGTCTTATGAAAGATGAATGACCTATGCTCAGTCACAGTATCTTGGTTTTATAAGAAGGTCACCACATGATTTTTATAGTACTCACTATTTCTGATAAGCTCATTTTCTGTATTTAAAAATCGTTGACTACTGTACTTAATTAAATGCCAAACCAAAACCCCATAAATGAAAGCATGCAGGAACTTCTATAGATTGAAGTCACAGAACTATAACATAAGATCTAGAGGCAATCTGAGAGATTATCTCCCCAAGCTTCTTACTTAGAGGAAACTGATGCTCAAAGAAGGCAAGTCACATGCCCAAGATTTCATTGTAAAAAACAGTATATTTCTGGTCCAGGGTCTAGGAAATGTCATTAGGGAAATACAAATAACTATAAAAATCAGTTTCTATAGCACCTTCCATAAACACATCTTTGCTGTAAAATGCATAACGTTAACAGAATTGTCTGCCAAACCACATCCTGGCTGTTTTAAAGCAGCTTCATCTAAAACATGATGTACTAGAGCATGACAAGTCCTTAGAGTGAAAATTTTGACCATATGAAATAGTCTAGTCCCAGTCTTGTTTTTTTTCTAAACACTCATTTTCTTATATAATACATACTGTCCTTGCTATAAGTATTGCGTTTTCCTCCAGATAAAGCTCTCTTTTGCTATCTATGCATGTGCATGTATACATGTATTTATAGGCACATAGGCCTAAAACACAATTGCTACGTGTCCTAGGCAATTCTATCACCTCCATTCCGGATGAAGCATTTAATGGATTACCGAATTTGGAAAGGCTTGATCTGAGCAAAAATAATGTCACCTCTTCAGGCATAGGTCCAAAAGCATTCAAGGTAAATAACATGCTCTGACTTCTAACAGTCCACGTGGATGGCTTTCTCATGACTTGTACTGTCAGTGGGTGGAGATGGAGAAGGAAGGAAAAGTAAAATGTTCTACTGGAGTTTTCTCTGAAGAAAGTTTCTGATGTCCCTAAACTGCATTCAAGTTTTATCTTGAATATAGTATATTGTTTTATAGGTTTCTAGCTGTTTATTCTATGCTTTGTCCTTAAAGCACCCACAACAGCATGAATGACAAAACTAATGTTTTGAATTTATAGAGGAGTTTCTCCCTAAGTAGCAGAAAACATGTTGAAATATGGTCTCTTAGTACATGAGGTATTTCTGGGAAAAAAAGGAGAGCTTATCCGGAAACTCTATTAACATGTTCAGGCCAGCAAGACAAAGCTTCCTTATTTTGTGCTATCTGCAAAATCTGATAAAGGATACTTCAGCAGGAGGGGGTTCTAAAAAAACAAATGGGCTCAGATGAAAATTAACATGGGGATACGCTAGGGAAAGAGAAAAGCATAGAGTAAACCTTTGAAAGAATCAGATTTAATTAAAAATTTTTTCTAAAAGGGAGAAAACAGAGTATCAAGGACTTTCAGAAAAACAAAGGCAGAAGAAAGGAGGGGTCTGTGTGTGTAAACAAATACTCATAAATGTGTGCGCTTAAAGAAGCCCAAGTAAAACAAGTTACATGCCAGGAGGTCAAACTTTATCCCCTTGGATGGTCTTCTGTCCACTCTTTGGACAAATCACTGGCCTCTTACAAGCTCAGTTCCTGGTTCTCATATAGATTCTGGACTGCAGACGAGAGAGCTCCAGACACTTGGTGTCCACGTTCATGTGAAAGACCTGGAGTCCTGCCTCATGCTAGCCGTCCTGATAGAACAACAGTTGAGACTTGTGCATTTCCTGTATTTGATCAAAAAAGAGGACACTGCAGGAAATTACCTTTTTCTTGTTTTGGGATTCTCTGTCCCATTTCCAAACTGCTGAAATTGACTTTGAGCACCACTGATGTAAATCATTCTGTAACTTTGGTAGTGTAGGTTAGTTTGGTCAACAAACATGTGACTACAAATGTGGAAATGCACTCTCCAGACAGTCAAAACTGTTTGGGTACCATACAGAAACAGTTTGTGACATTTGTAGCATTTAATTTTGAAGAATTTCCACAATCATTAGTGCTGTTTTATGACTCTGTTTCTACTTAGTATAGATGGAAAACTGAGTTCACAAACACACTGAAAGGGTTCAAATTGCTGTCTTGTTAGCATCTATGACAGATTCAGATTATTGCATGATTTAATTAACTTTGTGTCTACTGCTGAGAAGTTGAAAACCTAAGATCCAGGAAAATATGACTGGTCCAGTGGCGATAGGAGCTTTCTCTTGCTTTCTAAAGTCACCATAAAAATATGGGTGAGTGTGATGCAAAAATCACCAAACGTAGTTTGCTGAAAATACCAGGGAATAAATGCTATTAACAGGACCAACATCTACCTGGCAGGGAGAATATGGGGATTCTTGTCTAAACCTGAGCAACTGAAGGTTTGTGAAACTTTAGTAACTACCGTAAATTGACCATTAAATGACATATATGACTGTACATCTGTGACAAGATAAAAAAGTAATTTTGAGATTTGCCTTTTAAGCTTCTAAAGAATTTAATGCGTCTGAATATGGATGGAAACAATTTGGTAGCGATTCCTTCAGAACTACCATCTACATTAGAAGAACTTAAAATCAATGAGAACAATCTTCAGTTTATTGATGAAGAAAGTTTATCAGGTATTTAACATTTGACTTTATGATATGTGTCCACATAACCTTTCTTCTGTAGTTGTGTGGAAATTTTATTTGCAATATTGCTAAATGAATAGCTAGTAAAATTTTTTTAGGTCATGTTACCATTTAAGTTGATAAAATTTATTTTAACTATTGACTGGTGAAACTTTAAAAAATGTATTTTAAACTGCCCGTTGTCTTAAAAATGCATTTTATAAATAAACTTACAGTGATTTCAGGTTTTCATCATTCACAATACAATAACTAAATTACAAATCCATAATATCCTAAGAGTTACACTAACATTCCCCACACAGCCAGGTGTTCTGGTGCTGTGTTTGTACCGATGTTTTTGGTATCAGTGGTGATAACACAGTATCATGGCTTGTTGAACGGGTCTCCTTTAATCACCCTTAGATGCTCAATACACCCCATACACAACTCCCACTGCCTCTCAACATTCTGCAGTTTTTAACTTGACATGTTTTGGCAAATGAGAATTATGCATAAAATATAAGTAAATGAGCATACTATGTGAGGCTGAGGGGTAATCCTACAAACAAAGTACATAAACTTTAGCACATGCACTCTATATGGCAGTCACTTTGGCTTTGACAGCCTTGTTCCCTAGAGAGTTGCTCTGGCACTTGTCCATGAGGCACATGCACCCCACAGGGCAAGACAAATGATGTCCATGGGTGTGTGGTTGCCACGACAGCCTGGCTTTCCCATGGATGTGCTTTAGTGAAGGTGCCCCACATTCTGTACATTTGATACAACTGGAATTTACTCTTCTTAAGACTGTTCCTGGACTAGCTGGATAACTAAAGTTGTCATATTATGAACTCTGTATAAAAGAGGCAGTATTATATTTACCTTTTCGTGAATTCTAGCTATGTCTTTGATTAGATTATATGCTTCTTTAAGACAAAAACTGCCTAATTTTTCTTTTTATCTTCCTAACAGTCTAGTGTAGTTCTTGAGGTATAGTGCTTAACATTTTTTATTTGATTTGAAATATATTTATTAGGTTAATGTTGATAACCAAGCCTTTAAAGGAATAAAACAATTCCATTATTTCCTTTCACTCCTCAAAAAACTTCATAAGGACAAAACACTTCTGGTGATGGGGAAAAAACAATAATGAGAACTGCCAAATCTGAGGATTACAGAGTTATGGAAATACTCTATTTCCAGATGGATTTCGGGGTACTTAACAAACAAAATTTGAAGGTCTTTTGTCATATGGAAAAGACATTAGAAAGTTCAATTTCTAACTGCTAGGTGAAACAGCCAAAGGAACACTTAATTTAGGACAAGTGTACTAATGGGTTATATGTGATCTACATGTGAGATGGTATTTCTAGCAGTGTTATCAAAATGACATGTTTTAAGTCCTTATTTGGAAGGTGCTCTCACACATTCCTACAACTGCTTCTCCACACGCACTTCTCCCTCATAAAAAAATTTCCATATTCCCAGAGGGTTGACTGTGTTCCAGGGTGAACTGGCCTCTTCCTCGATCCACCTCCCATCTCTACAGTCTGAGCACCTCACAGGCCTTGGCCCTGTGCAGGCGGCCAGTGAGGAGCCTCTGCACTGTCACCTTGTCCAGAGAGGCCCCTGTAGTGTGTGGCCCAAAGGCTCCTCTTCTCTTTGGCCTGTGTCTTTAGTCCCGTTCCAGGGCTGGTTCCTCAGGTACTGAGTTCTTAGTTCTGCTCTAATGCTGGCCCCTCAGGTACTGGGTTTTCTCTCGACTGCTGTAGTCACTGGGGCTCCTCAGCTCCTGTGAGTCCCACTGCTGTGGATGGTCAGGTTGGCTGGCAGTGAGCAAGGCAAGCCCAAGCACAGGCCACTGCCAGTACTGTGACACTACTTTTCTGGGTGGAAGCCCCTGGCTTGACCATCAGTGGCCTGTAGCACTTCTGTTAGCTCCCTCATGACCCTTCAGGTTTTATATATATAGTTCCAGAGAAGTGGGGAAGAAGGGCACTCCAGGGAGAGAAGCAGTATGTACAAAGGTGTGAAGAAACAAAACAATTTGGATACTATGGGAAATCCAGTTTCATGGATCTTGGATGCAGCGTGTGATGGGGAGTGAAGAACAAAAGATGATGTGAAAAGGTAGGAAGGAACCACACAACAGACAGCTCTGCACATGCTATGCCGAGGTGCTGGGAGTTCATCCAGAATCCACTGAGAGATGTGCATACCCACTATAGAGAAAAGGAAGGTCTTAAAATTGAAGGGAAGGTGAAAAAATAGAAGGGAGGGATAGCAGGAGAAAACTGGACATGCTAAAAAATGTTCCTGTCTTCATTAATGTTAAAAACAAAACAAAACCCATGATCATGGTGGCCTTTCTAGCAATGATGGTGGTGTGGCTATCCAGTCAGAATATCTATGAGATCAAGTTCTCACACAAGGTCTATCCATGTCTATAACCTGTCATGTAGCTCCCCGCCCACAATGGGAAGGACTTCCTACCAACTTTCTGCTAATAAATCCTCTTTCTGCCACAGTCTAACCTACAAGAACCTTCTCTACCTCCATCCTTTTGCCTGTTACATATAGGAACGTACATACTATCTATGTATACACAATATACACATAAGCCAGAGAATAACCGTAAAGTAATGTATAAGATTAATTTACATTGTTGTGTTTTGTTTCTCTTTCTTGTGAGGTCATGTAATGACCACCAGTCTACTTCTATTATCTATTTTCCTCTGAAAAACTTCTATTACATTCCAAAACCTCAACTATGTACTAGATAATTATGTTGGATTCTCAGTATCTTTAGTTGTGGAAATTAAGGACTTTTGGTTATATGAGGAAATAGAATCACTTATAATTTACTAGTTGGCCTCCATAATTCCTCTCTGTCCTTCAGCTGATGTTAAACACCAGCAGATTAATATTTTGTCATGCTGTTCCCTATCCAGAGGCTGCTTGTTGCCTAGAGAAGGAAAGTCAGACCTTATTTTCTGGTGCACAAAGGCCCTGCACAGCCCACTTCTGCCCTCTCAACAACCTTCATCCCCTCTTGCATATGGCCCACTCCAGGGCTGGTCTCTTTCCTACTCCTGAGCACACCCATGTGAGTTCATGCTTCCATGAGTTCACCTGGCTGCCTCACCCTCCCATGTCTACCTACATCTTTCTGTCTTGAGAATCTAGCCCCACTCACACTTCCGTACCACTCAAGTCTACACTGCCACCTCCTCCTTGTCATGTTCTAGAATCTATGATCTGTACTCCTGACGGTAGTGTCTTTTGTTTATCCTTAGACTATGTCTTACTTCTCTGATATGCCTAAGAGTAGGATCTGAGTTGCACAGAGCATTTCAGTGCAGTACCCATGACTTGAGTTGAATGTGAAAACATCCCCTATTCTGAAAATTTTGGCCACTGAACAAACTCCAAAGTTACACCCTGAATGTCTGACTCAGACACCTCTGGGTATCTTCACTGCTGAGCTGTCCATTCTCCTTTAAGTTTCCAGTTGATTTGGTCATACCACTCCTGAGACCAGTAGAAACAATTTAGAAAAATCTTGTTTGTATAAAGGCCTTTCTTGGTAGCTCAATCTGAATGTGTGGAGAATTTTTGATCATTCTCCTTTCAAAACGTCCATCTGGCTGCACTGTCAGAGTGCACAGGAGTGAACACTGTGATGGGAATTCACTACTATAACTCCCTTGTTCAGAGACTGAGGGTTTGCCAGGCAGAGTGCTCCTTCAGTGTCCTGGAAAAAGGAACCACCCATTGCATTACATTCCTCATACATCCTTGATTATGCTGCCATTTCATACCTGTCTGTCTTTGCAAATACTTCGAATGACCCTCTACAACCTTCTACTTCTCATCTGCCTGCATTCCAAGTCCCTGCTTGGCCATTGCTTCCTCTGTGGGGTGCCCTGGCCCCCCAACTCTCTCCTCTGGCTCCTTATACAAACTTTCCTTTCCATACTGTACATTCTTGACTTCCTTTGTCATAGATTAATTGACCATAAATGCATGGGTTTATTTCTGGGCTCTCTATTCTGTCCCATTGATCCATGGGTCTGTTTTTGTGCCAGTACCACACTGTTTCAATTACTGTAGCTTTGTACTATAGCTTGAAACCAGGGAGTGTGATATCTCCAGCTTTGTTCTTCTTTCTCAAGATTGTTTTGGCTATTTGGGGTCTTCTGCGTTTCCATAAAAATTTTAGAATTATTTGTTCTAGTTCTGTGTAAAAGGGTATTTTGATAGGGATTGAACTGAATCTGTAGACTGCCTTAGGGAGTATGGTCATTTTAACAGTATTAATTCTTCCAGTCCATGTACAAGGTATATCTTTCCATTTGTTTGTGTTGCCTTCAATCAGTTTTTTTTCATGAATGTCTCTTGGTTTTCTGAGTACAGGTCTTTTACCTTCTTGTTTAGATTTAGTCCTAGGTTTTTATTCTTTTTGATGCAATTGGAAATGGGACTGTTTTCTTAATTTCTCTTTCTGATAGTTTGTTGTTAGTGTATAGAAACTCAACAGATTTCTGTATATTAATTTTGTATCCTGCCACTTTACTGAATTCATGTACTAGTTCTAATAGTTTTTTGGTGGCAGTCTCTAGGATTTTCTGTATATAGTATCATGTTGCCTGCAGTGGCAATTTTACTTCTTCTTTTCCAACTTGGATTCGTTTCACTTCTTTTCCTTGTCTGATTGCTGTGGCTAGAACTTCCAACACTATGTTGAATAAAAGTGGTGAGTTTGGGCATCCTTGTTTTATTCCTGATCTCAGAGGAAATGCTTTCAGCTTTTCACCGTTCAGTATGATACTGGTGGTAGGTTTGTCTTATATGTTGAAGTATGTTCCCTCTATACCCACTTTGTTGAGAGTTTTTATCACAAATGGATGTTAAATTTTGTAAAAAGCTTTTTCTGCATCCATAATAAAAGATCATTTGACTTTTATTCTTCAATTTGTTAATGTGGTGTATCACATTGATTTTTTTTGTGGATATTAAACCATCCTTGCATCCCTGGGATAAATCCCACTTGATCTTTTGAATTTGGTTTGCCAATATTTTGTTGAGGTTTTTTGCATATACATTCTTCAGTGATATTTGCCTATAAATTTTTCTTTTTTTGTGTGTGTGGCGTTTTGGTTTTTGTATGAGGGTTACAAACTTTCATCATACAGCACAACAGTGATTTCTCTACAGGTCTGCCTCTCCTGGACCAAGCATTCAGCATTGAGTCCTGGCTGATCTGAGCATTTGGGATTTGCAAAGTACTAGGGAAAAGGCTCTAAGGGGGCAGGGGGATACAAATAAAGAAGCTACAACATCAGTCCTCCAAATAAACTGAACATTTCACATGAAATTTTGAAAGCCTATAGAAATTACATGTTTTTTAGTTATCCTAATATTACAATAATTTTATTTTTTTATAGACTTAAATCAATTGGTCACCTTAGAATTGGAAGGAAACAGTCTCAGTGAAACCAATGTCAATTCTTTAGCTTTCAAACCTTTGAAGAGCCTATCCTACCTGCGTCTGGGAAGAAATAAATTTAGAATTATACCACAGGGTCTTCCTGCTTCTATTGAGGTACCAATATCTTACTTATAATATTTTATATTTTAAATACAGCACACTATGACAAAACAAACAATATATTTTAAAAGGTTATTGTGATGCATATTAAACTCAGTAGTTTTGGTGCTATATACAGAATTTACTATAATTTGAGCACTGTTTTCAAACAATACAAAATTATGAATCAAGATTATAACTACTAGTAGAAAATCTTGATAAAGTGAAAATTGGTTCTGCCGACGGCTCTTGGGGAGAGAACAGGGAAGATGAACTGAGTATTCAAACAGAAACTACAACTTGCAAAAAGTACCTTGACTTGCAAAACTGTCCCAAACTGGAACTGTGACGTTCATCCCAGTCTGTTCCACCCAGAGTCCCACATGGACTAGCAGTGACCCTGTGAAAATGGACAAGATTTGCAGAGAAGGCTGCTGACTGTGCCAGCAGCACCACCCCCCACCCTCTTCCCACAGCTTACTAGTTCTAACTAGCTCCTACCAAGGGCCCAAGCACTGTCCTGTCTCCATCCCCTCTGGAGACACTCCCTGCTGCCCAAGTGTGTGGTCTCCCTTGCTACAACAAGGAACACACTTAATTAAGGGGGGACTCTGGGGGGCCTTCTCTGCTGAGTGTACGCCCCAACTTCCTGCATTAAGAACAGAGGCCTGGAAGATCCAGCTGACTCCTAGGCCACCTCCTCTGAGTTCTGTTTCTGCCACATACACAATCTGGCAGCAGGACGAAGCTTCCCACTGCTGTGGACGCAGTGAGCCAAGAGAGGGCCATTAATCTCGATATGATACTGCTGCTACCACAGCCACCATGCTTCCTCTTCCTACTTCCAGATTAAGATAGACCTTTAGAATTTACCAAAATTGTAAAGATTGAGGTTCTATAACCTGGCTTTACCTCAGAATCACTTGGATTCTAAAGAAATACAGATTCCTGGACCTATCCCAGACATGCTAAATCAAGTTCTTTGGAGAATGGGGTCAACAATTTATAATTTTTTAAAAAATTAAAATTTTAGATAGATAATGCATGCACACAGTAAAACACACACACAACACTTGAATAGTACAAAAGAGCAATGTGTCTCTATTCCACGTCTGACCCTCTCATCCCTGGTTTCTCTTTCCAAAGACCCTCTCGCTAGCTTCTTGGAGGTGCTGTCCATGCAAGTACATGTGCTGTGAATCTTTCCAATGCACTGCTTCACAGCTGCAGTTTCAACGTATAAATGAGTGTGCTCTGATTTAGGTTGGAATTTATACTTTAAAAAGCTCACGAGTGATTCTAATATACAATCAAGTTTAGGAACCACTGATCTAGTTCACCCCGAAATATGTATGAAGGTAAAAGCAAAAAGCTAAAAATCACTTTACCCACTTCCAACAATACCAAAATTAAATGACAAAGAGGGGGAAATTACTACAACAGGAAAAGAAAGTTACTCTGAATATATATACCAATTGTACTTCTGAATTCCAACAAGATCCCTGAGTGAAAAATTCCTTGTAATGCTAAATGAATTTAACTTGAAGGCAGCTAGCTGTTGAAAACTTACTAATAGTTCTAGCAAACTTCACCCTGATGTTAAATGAAGGCTCTTAATTAACTGTTAATTAAAATAATTATAATACAAACAAATCTAAAAAATGTGAGCCTAAAAAAATTACAGACAGCATGGACTGGTAGGAAGCAGGCTGACCTAAGCTGGGGCCAGCCAGCATGAGTTTCCCTCATGTATTAGCTGTGTAACCTTGCAAATATCTTGCCATCTCTCCAGGTCTGAGTTTCTCTACTGCTAAATGGGGATAATTTCTACTTATTTCCTACTTTTTAGGATCTTGAAGCCCAAATGAAATAATTTATGTGAATAAGTTGTTTTGTAAATTAGAAAGCTTTATACAATTATTATGGTATGCTATATCATATATCATTTTATGGTTAAAAAATAATTAAATAAAATTCATTTAATTCCATAACCATGACAGATAGTACATTTTATTTTACTAGTTAGAAAATCTGACAACTTAAAAATATGAACTCATTTTGAAGTGCTGCAATACTCTTTAGCTAACACTAGTGACAACAGTCTATAACCTGATTTCAATTCTGTGAGATTGAATATATTTATCAACTAATATGAAAAAAATAAGTCTCTTCTCTTAATTATAGGAATTATACCTAGAAAATAACCAAATTGAAGAAATAACTGAAATTTCTTTTAATCATACCAGAAAGATCAATGTCATTGTACTACGTTATAATAAAATTGAAGAAAATAGAATTGCTCCTTTAGCCTGGATAAATCAAGAGTAAGTACACGCTACAATCTGACTTTCTTAGATGATTTCTTTCCTTTGCCATTATTAAACAGGGTATGAACACGGGCAAGTGAGGGAGGTGACAGCATTCTTTCTTAGTGAACCTCCCCCTACATAAAACTTGGCTATTTGCATAGACTTCAAACCATTCATGATATGACTGATGTTAGGATGGCCATGGTCACTGCTGCTGGGGACAACCTACAGTGTGCAAGTGCTAAGCCCAAGCAGTGTAACCTTAGGTCTGATCACTGTTCTGCTCTCTGCTGACCTCACAGGCAGTCATGAAGTTTAAGTGAGATAACCCCTTCCCATAGTGAGGAAGGAAGCTGCCCTCCTCTCCCTTTCTCCCTCACCATTAGGTGGAAGCACCAGCATTCACTGTTCTATACCACACTGTCTTCATTCCTTCAAACTATTTCTCTATTTCAAGTGCTACAAAACAGACTAAAGAATGCGTGACCCGATAGCGGAAGCAAAAAGCAGAGCCTATCTTCCTGGAGAGGAATCAGTGGCCCCAGGCTGTAGCCTCAGTGAAGGGCAAAGTGTGGAGGCCTTGCTCATCAGGAAGGAGAGGATTAGCTACACAGGGAAACAGGGCAGCAGCTGCATCAGAGCAGATCTATAGTCATGTGGTGAGGGAATGAGGGATCTGAGTGGCACCATGGGGACAGGCATCTTTCAGAAGCAGGACAGAGATGAAAAGAGGCCTTGAGGGCCAATTAGGTTTAGCAGGATGTGGCAGTGGCAGGGCAACTGAGTCTTCATCAGGTGAAAAGTCTTCATGGGGTGGGCAGAAGCCGCAGGTGAGGCTCTGAAAAAAGCCAGATAGCTCACCACATTTCCCAGATCTTCTGGCTTATTAACAACCTTTTCTAGATGCCTCATTCTCACCCCAAGTCCCAGATCCCAGGTCATCAGATCAAATGTGGAACAAGAATGCAATAACCCCTCAACACTGCTACTTTCTTGCTGGAACCAGAGATGATTTTAGGGTTTGATGTCAGCTAGGACTCTGGACTTCATTTCTCATACAAGTTTGACCTTCGAGATATTTGGGGGACCTCTTTGGGTCTGAGCATTACCCCTGGGATATGAGTTTTTCTCTCTGAACTCTGGTGCTCCTCTATTAGAGAGGAACTCAAGCAGCTCTGTGGTACCCGGGTAAGAGCACTAGCCTTGCAGCCAGACCACCATACAGCCACACTTGCACTGGGAATCATTACAGCACACTGAGTACTGGCAGGAAAATGGACAAGCATCTTGACTGGCTTGTCAAAACTTTGAGCTTACAGTCACTGCTCTGATGTCCCCACTCTGTTTATTCTTTTCTAGAAATCTAGAATCAATTGACCTCTCCTACAACAAGCTCTACCACGTCCCCTCCTATCTACCCAAGTCGCTGCTGCACCTTGTGCTCATCGGCAACCAGATTGAGCGCATCCCTGGCTTTGTGTTTGGCCACATGGAACCAGGCCTGGAATACCTGTACCTGTCATTTAATAAACTTGTGGATGATGGCATAGACCGAGTTTCCTTCTATGGGGCTTATCATTCTCTGCGAGAGCTGTTTCTGGATCATAATGAATTAAAATCTATACCACCTGGTGTACAAGAAATGAAAGCACTACATTTTCTGAGATTGAACAACAACAAGATACGGTAAATTTTGGCCTTTTCAAGTATACATTTAAATTGTCATGGGTGACAAAATATAGGATTAAACAACCATGACATGATGTCTGGAATTTACTTTAAAGAAAAAAAGTGACAAGAGGTTGCATTAAACAAGATTGGCAAATGTTAATGATTGTTGAAGCTGGATGATAATAGGTATGTAAGGATTCACTATAGTGTTTTTTCTACTCTTCTATGTATGCAAACTTCCATAGTAAAAAAATGTAAAAATAGAGTATGATTATATAATACCTAGAACCTTACAGGCATGTTCAAGTGAGGCTTCAAGGCAGTAGACTATGGTGCTAATCCCACCTCCATATGTAATTTCAAACACTGTAATCTGTAGAACACAAAACCTAAGTATATGCTAAAATTAAAATTGCTTCTATCTAGATTTTTCTGAAGACAAAATTCTGAATAAATTTATTGAGACTCAGCTCCCTCACTTCTGAGGATACATTTTTCTGTGTGTGTTCCATCTGCTGACAGAGTCATCACCCCTGCCTAGAAAGTATGAATGTCTCAAGAATTAATCTGGAACGCTTTGTTAGTGCAGCCAACGAGGGAGGCAGACCCCAGAGCTCTGTGGTCCTGTCCTTGGAGATTATACCCCT
Source organism: Balaenoptera musculus (assembly GCF_009873245.2). Taxonomy (NCBI): domain Eukaryota; kingdom Metazoa; phylum Chordata; class Mammalia; order Artiodactyla; family Balaenopteridae; genus Balaenoptera; species Balaenoptera musculus. The sequence goes on along the minus strand of NC_045790.1, from coordinate 26,365,313 downwards.
TACTCTTTTACCTGTCTCTACAATTCCAAACATAAACTCCTGAAAAATAAAACAAAGAAAGAGTCAAGAGTTTATAGGGGAAAAGGTGGGGATGGGAAAGGCTTTAAAGATTCAGAGTCAAAATTTTTTGGCCAAAATAATTCCTAGGTCATGCTTATATGCTTCCTATTGCATTGCATCAGGAGGCATACAATATCTGTCCCAATCTGGTGAGATTTAGGTGGTCATGGCCTGTTATCTCTATTATAACCTTTCTCCTCCACCACTGAACCAATGGTTTTTTTCACTCACAGATGCTTATTGCTTGCATCTGTTATTTCCTTAGGGGTAATAAAGTGGTGAATTTCTATTTTTGTCATTCTTTCCACATTTTATAGCTGGACTTCGTCTGTAAATAACATTTTCTTTTCAACTAGGGCAACTTTGTTACTCTGAAAGGTAGGCTCAGCTCTTTCCTTTAAACTGCCTAGCAGAGTAAGAAGTTGGTTACAAATTTGTAACTGTGTGAGGTGATGGATGTTACCTAAACTTATGGTGGTGATCATTTCAACCACATACACATACGTTGTACACTTTAAACTAATACAATGTTATGCCAATCTTTATAAAACTGGAAAAAAATATACATATGCATTAAACATGAATGAAAAGGACTATAAAATATATGAAAATTTTAATAGTGGCTGTCTCAGGATAAAAAAGAAGTTAGTGCCTAAATATTTTTGCTTTATTATTTTGTTTTTGGCTTTTTCTCTTTCTCTGGAGGATCAATATGAACTTATGGCTTTATATATTAAGAATGTTTCAATCAACTGCAATTATTGTTCTTAAACTGTCCCATCTTTGGCCAATGGTAGCCCTTCGAGTTGGTTCCTGTGTCCTTGGATAGGCCTCCGTAGATCTTGGATGGCTCACTTTTATATTCCCCACTACAGCCCGATGCCAGCCTTCTTCCAAAGAGCCCTAGCTCCTCTCACTGGGGAATCGTGTTCAGAGGCCCCAATCTGGGCACCAGGCATCTTCCTTTCAAATGTGTTGTTACTGTTTCAAGGCCTTTCAGTGGACTGCCAGAAATACATATTTTGTGAAGAAAAAAAAAATGAGTTCATACAGATATTCCCAAGTCAAATTTAATGTTACAGAGAAGTCCTTCTGTTTTAAACTTGCTTATCTTACACTGAAAATCTAGGTTCCCAACAATAACCTATATTTACTATAAACAATAGTTTCAAAATGATAATACCATTATTACAACTAACAACAAAAGTATTTAATTAAGTTTATTATGTTTTTAGTAGTTCTATTTGTCCTTAGAATATGTTCCATGAAGGATGTATAGCTTAAATACAGAAGTTTTCTCTGTAACAATAGGTCAACAACTTAATATTCAGATAGGTCTTCAATTTGCTTTGGTTTTTAGGAATTGCTACTTTCTATATAATATTTTTCTATGCCTGTCCCTTATACCATATTCCACCCTTTCCCATAGGTTAAGTTTTTTAAAATTTATTTTTGGCTGTGTTGGGTCTTTGTAGCTGCGTGTGGGCTTTCTCTAGTTGCGGTGAGGGGGGGCTACTCTTTGTTGCAGTGCGCGGGCTTCTCATTGCAGTGGCTTTTCTTGTTGCGGAGCACGGGCTCTAGGAGCGTGGGCTTCAGTAGTTGTGGCACACAGGCTCTAGAGCACAGGCTGAGCAGTTGTGGCGCACGGGCTTAGTTGCTCTGCGGCGTGTGGGATCTTCCCCGACCAGGGCTCGAGCCCATGTCCCCTGCATTAGCAGGCGGATTCTTAACCACTGTGCCACCAGGGAAGCCCCTAAACTTTTTTTTTTTTTTTCCCCCTAAACTTTTAAATTAATTTCCCATTGATGATCCCAGTGTTATTTTTTTTTTAAATATAAGCAGACATACACACATTCATATTCCCCACTGCCTCTCACAATTATTATACAAATTATTACACAAAAGGATTATTATTTATTTCTCTCTCTCTGGAAAGAGTGTATATTTTTTCTGTCCTTCACTTTTAAAAATTATCAGTATATCCTGGCTATCACTCCATATCAGTATGTAGAGAATTTCCTCATTCCTTTTTACAGTTGAATAGTATTCCACTATATGGACATTTTATTCAGCCAGTTCCTTACTGATAGACATTTGATTGTTTCCATTTTTTTATACTATAAATAATGCCACAATGTACAACTCTGTTCAAATGTAATTTTGTATTTTTCCAATCTAACTTTGGGATAGATCCCTAGAAGTGGGATTGCTGAGTGAAAGGTATAAAATGCCCACGTAATTTTGCTAGATACTGCCAAATTCCTATCCATGGGGCTGTACTGTTTTGAATTTCCTTCAATGATGTTTGATCCTATAGAGCCTCACCATCAGAACATGTTAATGAACTTTTGGATTTTTTTGGGAGGGTGCTGGGCAAATCTGGTAAGTGAGAGTGGTATGCCAGTATCATTTCAATTTACATCTTTCTTATCATGAATGAAATTAAGCATCACGTTTACATGCCATTTCATTTTCTCTTCTGTAAACTGGTTACCCAGGTATCTTTTTTTTTCTCATTTCCCTCTCCTCCTAGGTTTTTAGGTCTTTGTATATTAGCCCTTTATCTGTAATATAAGTTGCAAACACTTTCTCCTAGTTTGTGATTTGTCTTTTAACTTTGCATTTAAAAAAAAAAACACCTGTAGTCAAGTTATTAATCTTTTCTTTTAGTGCATCTGGTTTTTGAGTCACACATAGGAAGATTTTTCCCCCACTCCCAGGGTATGAACATGTTTTATTCTACTATTCTATGGCTTCATTTTATCACATGTAGATCTTTGACATATTTGAATTTTTTTCTGGTGTATAAGAAAAGGATCCAATTTTATTTTAAAAACAAAAGAGTTTTTAAAAGAAATATAAAATTTAGCTCCTAAATTATGAAGGCAGAATATTACTTGGATCATTTATGACTTGCATGTCTATTTTTCCTTAGGAATATTCTTCCAGAACAAATTTGCAATTCTGAAGAAGATGGTGATTCAACCCTGGAACATCTTCATCTTGAAAACAACTATATTAAAACAAGAGAAATATCATCCTATGCATTTTCATGCATAAGATCATATTCAAGTGTCGTTCTTAAACCACAAAATATCAAGTAATTCCACATTTTTCTTTGTTATTTGTAAATTATACTCACATATCTGTTTCAGTAGCATCTTTCATCAATGAGAGAGATATAATGTCATGTTATACTTAGTATCATTATGCTAGCCAACCTGATTCGCCAACGCACATAAGAACAACCAGACATATCTACAAGGTTTAGTCTTCTAGCAGTTTTAGTGAAGGTTTCAGTTTTACACTCTAGAAAGAAGCCATCTCATTGCAAAGTTTTCTCATGAGAATAGGATGTTGTGTGCTACTGAACTAGACTGGGAGAATCTAGAACAAAATAAGCATGTCCTTTACAACAGATCTTAGTATTGCTATTAGCTAAGAACTCCCTGAGTCCTTTTAAAAATTATGTATATTATGGTTCAAGACCAAGAAGTTGATAACAGGAAAAAATAATAGGTAGAATTTATGAACTAGTGTTCTGTTTATTATTCTACTGTTAAAGCAATAATTTATTAATTTTCTATAAGACCCTATGATACAATTACTGGTATAAATAAACTTAATTATTGTCTTAGCTTTAGTTCCTTCTATTAATTACACGTGTGGAACTAAAACACTACTATAAAGTTAATTTCCTGGTTTTGAGAATTGTACTATGGCTAAGTATGTGGTTATTAACATTAGGGGAAGCTGGGAAAAGGGTATATGTGAATTCTATATGATTTTTGTAATTTTTCTGTAAGTCTAAAATTTCTCTGTAAGTCTAAAAAGTTTAACAGTATTTTAAGATCACCCTCATTATTCTTTGCTCAAGATCAAAAGATTTTATGGGAAGCAGTGGAGTTTGCTTAAAATATATGTTAATTTTCCTTGACTAAACCTTGTAAATGTAAACCTAATGCATAAATTAAAAAAAATTTTTGCTCCTCTGGTCATTGTTAGTACCTCTTTTCTTTGCCCTAATTTGCTCAAATGTATCCTTTTACTCAGTTCAATTTAACATAAAGCTATTAGTATTCACTATATACTAGACCCTAACAAAACCATACAATATATTAAACTTTTCATTATGTAATGATCTTTTATCTTTATTTCTAAAGTAATTTGTAAAAGACACATACAGAAACCACGTTGACTTTTCTTGTTACTCTCAGTTTTGTACCTTGAAAAACCACCAGATTAGGAACTTAAGTTCTAGGCTTGGCCCCCTTGGGCAGGTTACTCTAATTTTTCAAACTTCAGTTATTCAATTTTTTAATAGTTCCCTCACCATCCTCAGAACCTTCCAGCCCCACTTCACAGGGTCATTACGAGAACCAGAGAATAAAAAGCATCTGGGAAGGGTGGTATGAAAGGTGAGTATACTTATAATTGCCAACCTTTCATATAAAATTGACAGCAACCAGCAAACCAGCATATTCAACCAAAGTTGATTATTATTTGGACAGCTTTCAAGATGTGTAAGTTTGATTTATCCCATTTAAGCTAATGTTATTTCTAAGCCCCTTTTCTTAATATCTAGGTTTTTGAGATTACAAAATGAACAAGAATAATAATATGATACAAACTGTTAGAATCAAGGGTCAAAGGCTTAAGCCAAGTGGCTAAGAAGAGAAATAAAATCCTATGGAACAAAAGTTGAGATTTATAACTAGTTTAGGAATGTAGAAGCATTGCTAATTTAAATTGGCCAAGTTGAATGTAAGAGACAGATGAAAACAAGAAGATATGGTTATTCATTTAATCAACAAGAACCCCTGTGCAATGCTTCTTGCTGTGTGAATATAAACACATTGACATAAGTGGCAAACTAAACAGTAAACAAAATTAGTGTCAGAGGGGACTCAAACTGACTCAAACTGAATAAGGTGAGTCAAAAGAATTAGCATCCTGGACAACACTGAAACACTCCAGCATTCATTTCTCATTCTGACTTTAATCAGATGTGTCCCAGGTGCTGTTCTACAGAGACAGGGATGAATAGATCAGATGAGGTCTCTGCCCTCTGGCGATGCATACTGTGTTAGGGGCAATAAGCAGGAAATCAAATAGACAATCAAAACAGGCCAAGTGTGATGAAGTCAGCAGAACAGGTTGGTGATGCAATGAAGCATGCTGGGTTCCTGAGGTCCCTCTGCCTGGCCCTGGGGGTACTCCCAGATCGTGGGTTTCTAGAGTGTGCAAACAGCACAAGTTGCAGTAAGACACAGCAATCCCTGGAAGCCTTGGAGTAATACCAGGCCCAGGAACACACTGAGACCCTATCGTGCACTCAGGGACACCCTGTTGGGAGCGGAATCTCTAGAAAGGCTAAAAATCAGAATGACTGATGAAAGCTTTGTTTTTAAGTTGGAAGATGCTTTTATTTCTGATTTTATAATTTAAAATATAAAATATGTCTAGCATTGAACTTGTTTGCTTTGAAACTTCATCATGCTCTGGATAGAAGCTTTAATTCCATTTTTAAAAAAGTGATAAATGTCCATATAGCAAACATTCTTCATGATATATAATGTTTAAAATAAAGAGGTGTTCTGTTTGGCTTCAGAAATATGCTGTAATTACTAATACATATGTACACTAAGGAAATCCTGGCCCAGCTATGGTCTGAAAATATTAATGGTGTGTCATCTTTGCACATAAGTACAAGGAGTACTAACTAACTTTTCAATTTTGAGATTTGGCTTATTGTAGATTAAAATATTTCAAAAAGCACTAAAGATAAGATGTGGTTAAAAAAAACATATAGCCTAGAATCATAAGGAAATAATTACACCAGGAATCAGGACACCTGGGTGCCCATCTTGGTCTCCAATAATTATGCAGTCATTTTACTTTTCTGAGATCACTTGATTCAATTATAAAATAGCATGCTGTGTGAATATAAATGCATTGATGAACACATCAGTGGTTTTCAAGCATGGCTCATTAGGAGTTCATGGTGCCCTGGGGTGGAAGTGTCCCTGAAGAGGAAGTACACAGACTCTCTTCAGACAATACAGCTTTGCTACCATCAGAAAGGGTTAGCTGCCACTGCTCCTGCCTGCCTCCCTAACCACCCTTATTTCTTGAAACCAGTAGACAAGGTACTATATAAATCACACATCAAGTTTTAAGAATCATAAGGAACATTCAGCCAAAGTCCCTGGTCCTTATCCTCTGCTCAGCTCCTCCCACACTTTCAGAGAACTTCGCTGGAGAGCTCTGGTCTGAAGAAACGCTTCTCAGGTATGCAGATTACAGCTGCCTGGACACAGCCAACCTCTGAGTATGCCAGGGCAAGGAAGTTTAGTAGATGTGTCTGTTCCTTTGGAGCTCCTAGGGTGGGATCAGCCCTAAGCACTTCTGCCACAACCAAAGACTACTGACCTCCAACCTGAAACACCCTGAAAGGCAGTCAGCATGAGTACGTGTTCTGTAGGACAGGCACAACATGGCACAGTGTTGTAGCGTGCACAGACTGGGCTCACATCCTCGTCTCTGTCAGACTGTGTCACTCCCTATGGAGCAGGCAGGTCAGGATGACCCCAGCATCCTGAGGGTGAGTGTGTGGCACTTGGGAATGACAGGGAGTAGGTGGCTGAGTCTGGACTTAACATGCATCTTCTGAATGAAGTCCCCAAAGTGGAAAGTCTGGACACCTGAGAGTGCGTATGGCACACCTCTAAATCTGAGGGTGCAGGGCACCTGGTTTGGCAGGCGCTGCCAACAGGAGCAAGAAGATACAACAATCTCTCCCTGGGCTTGTATTGTCAAATGACTCTACACACATCCCTTAGGAGTCAGGCTTGTGAGGTTAAAGTTAACTACTCTTAGGGATGACTGCTTTTATTAACATGGAAAACACCACCCACTACACTAGTTGAAATCTGCCCCTGGTCTGCATGGACACCACTAAGAGCAGTGAGGATGATACCCCATTCACACATAAGAATGTGATTATTCCAATAACTGTTCAAACTATGTAGTATAAACCTTTAAATTCATTGGGAAGTGTTAATAAATTATAACGCTTGTTTCAAGATAATTTTAGATTTGGTAAGTATGTGGAAACTTAAGCCACAGATGATGGGTATATGGCTAAAGGATAAAATCCCAAATTTTTACTGGTGCCACACATTATGTTAAGCATAATACTGTGTGCTATAGGCAAAAATGGCTTCTCTGAATTGACAAATTTAGATCAGGAGTAATAAAGAAAGCCTGTGGTATATATGATACGGGAAATAACTAGCACTGAGTTTGGAGAAGAAAAGATCAACAGGCTTGAGCTGGGCCTTGAAATAGGATTTGAATCAGTTGAGGGGGAAGGAATGACTGACTAAAAGAGGCATGAGCCAAGCATAGTTGAGGTTCACCAATGGAGGAAAGATTATACAGGAAATAAGAGGCCTGGGATGGCTTGGAAGGCCAGTAAGAAGAGACCAGACTTACTGTGATGAGAAATGTAGTGCACCACCAAAAACCTCTGAAGGGAGGAGTATGTCATGAAAGCAATGGCTTCAGGAAGGAAAAAGAGCCACCACTGTAATAATCTAGAAACAGAATAAGTGGGACCCACACAGCACAGGTGACAGGAAGAACAAGCAGGAACAGGAATAGGTATGACAGAGAGTTTGAAAGAAAGAAAAAAATATCTACATTCTCATCGTGGAGATTAAGTCTGAGGGCAAGTATGCCATAATTACTGACCATCTGTGGTCTTCTGAGGGGCTCAATCTCAGAAGGACATTATGAGCCATGAATAACTGAGAATATATTAAAAATAAAATGAACTGATTGAATGTAAAAAGAAAGAAAGAGAATAAAGAAAAGAAAAGAGAAGAACTACTAGTGGATAGCAATCTACCCTGTAAGGGACACACACAAAGAAGAGAAAAGGAGACAAAAAGGAGAACTGTTCTGAGTCTCATTGATACTGCTGAGAAGCTGTGAGAAAGGGACAGTTTGGGTGAGAATATGTTGAAGTGGAGGGGGGTGGTCACCATGGAATTCAGGCAGGAGGATGGGAATGCACTCAGCTGGAGTGGAATCCAAAGGAAAGGATACACATTGAGGGGCAGGTGAAGAGAAGGGCAGGGGAGCGGAACCCTAATGAGCACCGACTTCCAATTTCAAGGGGAGCAAGTACACCATAAGTCTCCATCTGACTTGAGCCATATGATCTGACCTCAAGGAACTTCCAAGGCACAAGACAAGCTGTGCCTAGAAGCCCAGCTCCCTGGGAAGTGACCCCTCCCTTCGGCACTTGGCATCTGTTCCACCAACCTCGTGAAAGACAGATCTGGTATTATGAGTTAGGTCTGCATTGATTATTTCTTTGCATGTGGGGTGTTGTACGGTAGATGGGTAGGAGGTGTATCTTGTTTTCCCCAAAAGATTGTAAAATTTAGAAGAGAGACAATTCATTTCTTGGATCCCTGCATTCTGTGTACAAAGTAGGTACTAAAATGACTGTTGATTCCTCAGTCTAAACGATCAGCTCATGAGTTGTCCAAAGTTGATATTAATACTACTCCTAAACAAGACAAAAAGAAATCTGCAAAATGTAAGGATTTTTAAAGGAAAAGCAATAAAGATTTATATAGGGTCATAAAATTAATAAGGAATAATTTCTCTTATTAATATTTCCTGACATGGACATTAGAAGGCACAGAGTATATTTTATAAAAAATTAAGTCATGCTTTGACAACTGTTAATACTTAGTAATCAACTGATTGTTCTCCATAACAGCAACTTTGACGATGTTTTCCAAAGCCATCATTTAAACAACATGAATTACTAGGTTCATAGATGCTGACATAAAAGAATGAAATACTCATGTTCTGCTGTTTAAGTGAAACCTCAAAGGGCTGGGTAAAACCCTCTATGATATCTATTCCATCTCTTTCCCTTATTTAGAAAACAGAAAGTTTCCTCATAGGAGAAGTACTTACAAATTGGTGATAACTGAATTATTCATCTGTCCATAGTTGAATTCAGACTCTCAGTCAACTTAAAATTCAAAAATATTAAAAGTACTTATGAAAATAGAAGTTTCTGGCCAGCTCTAACATATACCAGATGACTCCAGGGGCCCTTAAACCCTAGAAGTCTGTGAAACATGAGGTCCATCTCTTGAAATGAAAAAACAAGAACGAGTATCTTGGGTCTGAACTGGAATCCTTATTAGCTGTGGGCTTGGTCAAGTTACTTAGACTCTGATTTCCAGTTTCCTTGCCCACGAAACTGAGGAGAACATCTGCCTACCAAGGCTGCTGGGAAGGTTAAATAAGGTGATGTCCATGACAGTACTGAGCACAGGGTGGACGTCAGATGAGTGTCCATTCCTTCATGGATAGGCATTAGGAAACCAGCAGGTAGGAAGGTTCAATGACTTGCTCAAGGCTGCCAAGTCTCATAATACGGTAGATATTAACTATTAAAGGAGATTGATTCCTTAGATTGTGATATACAGTGGAAAAAGGAGTGGGCCTATTACAGTAGGGCAGGAGTCAGCAAATGCTCTCTGTAGACGGCTGCACTCAAGTGGGACTCTGCCGCCATATCAGCGTCTCTCTTGAGCTTGGCAGTCTTTGTGCTGTGTCACTGCATGCTCATATCCATCAGACAGAACAGAATGAAACCAGCTTAGAACAAGGGCTAAGCAAGGGCTCGAGCCTTACTTGAGCAAGGACTCTCTAAACACAGAGTAAAACCAGGACTCATAGAATCTAAACTGCTTATTGTCATAGATATGGCAATAGTTTAGAAGCAGATTAAAAAAAAATCCTGATTATAGGAAACAAAAGTAATTCTGACTTATAAGTGTGATTCACTGTAATAATATAACACCAAAAAGGGAGAAAAAACTGTATTTAAAATAGCCAAAGTAGAAGAATATGTGATCAGTAAACCTGTCCTGCAGATGGATTCCTACCTCAGAGATAACCCACAAGTGGGTCTACGGGGATACAGTAAGAGTCTGCATGTAAGCCTTGGCCAGGTGCAGCATGCTCTGGGCAGATGGTTCTCCTGGGGAGTTTAAGTATTTACTATCCTTGTAAACATCAGCTCTGACTAAACCCACTCCAACAGACCCAGAGGCATTTGTGAAGGATTTTCAGAGCAACTAAAATCTACTGTAAACAGTATAGATATGTGTTAGTATACATTTCATCCTATATGTCTTAAACAACGCTTTGGCATATTCTATCTAACATATTACTCACATGTCGTTGCTTCAACATGCTGTACAGGAACAGTTGAAACTATAAGTCATGTTGGAATTTGGTCTGTCACACACTGTTATGTGCAAAGAGGTGAATGTTTCTAACTCGATTAATAGAGCTTAGTGATTACACAACTAAAAAATAAAGGCATGACTGTTTCTTCTTTGACATTATGTTTCCCTTTCTACATGAAAATGGATTAAAAAACTTACAGTCTAGCATGTTTTTCCCTTTGCACAAAATGTGAAGAATGTGAATCCACACAAGGGAAAGCAGACTGCATTAAAAATAACATGTGATTGCTCTAAACGCATATTAGTTTGGAAAAGAAAAGGAATACATCATGTTATTAGAATGTCATGGTGTGTTTCTAAGTAACAGAATCTCTGTGGTCAAATAAACTTACATTGAACTATCAGCTGATACAAGCAAATCTTTTTATAAATTGGAATCTGCTGAAGGTTCATTTGCTTTACATAAGTTGAGAATTACATTCACAATTACAAAATTTATACATAAACTGTCTGAAATGCTAACTAGTATGTGATACTCAGAATAAAGAATGCATTATAAATTGTAAATCTACTCTAGGTCAGTAGTTCTTAACTATTTGAAGGATGGACCCCTCCCTTTGAGGATATGATAGAAGCTATGATGGACCTTCTATGCAGAAAAATACACATATACAAACACTCTGCATGTATCAAAAGGCTCATAAAACCCATCCTAAATCCTCTAGGGATTCTTGTACAATAGCTAAGAATCTGTACATAGAGTAACACCTTAATTAACTTAAAATAAATTTTACATGTAAATACTGCACTAGAGTCAAAGATAAATCAAAGAGTTAAAATTAATTTAAGGCAAATTGCCTTATTTCCCACAACTATTTAGCATCTATTTAGCAATATTTTTATGGCCATAGAAAAGTTGAAAGAATACAGTGAACATCTACATATTCTTCACCTACATTCACCAATTAGTATTTTGTCACCTTCATTTTATCTTTTTCACTCTTTCCATATCCCTGTCTATACATATATATGTATTTGTGGGGTACAGGGGCTGGACCATCTGAATGTAAGTTGCAGATATCATGTCACCCTAGTACTTCAGTATAAGTCTCCTAAGAACAAGGACATTTTCTTACATAACCATGAGACAATGATCACATTCTCTCACATTATCAACCCCCAGAAATTTAACATCAATTCAGTTTCAACATACAGTCCATATTCAGATTTTCCCAACTGTCCCAACAATGTCCTAAATTGCTGTGTGTGTTGTGTGTGTATATGTGGCTCAAGATCTAATCAGAGTTCACTTGCCTTTAGTCTCCTATAATCTAGAGTAGCAATTCTCTGCCTGTGTTTCACCCCTTCACTTTTTGAAGGGTCCAAGCCAGCTATCATGGAGAATGTCCCCTAATATGTATTTGTCTGATTGTTTCCTTATGATTAGATTTAGGTGAAACGTTTTTGCCAAGAATCCCACATAGATGATGTCATGTACTTCCTTTTGTATCATATCAGGAGGCACAAAATGTTGGGCTGGCGTGTTATTGGTGATGCTGAGACATTGGTTAAGGTAGTGTCTTCATCTCCTTGTAACAAAGAAATATCCTGCAAGGTAAGACTTTAGGTCTGTGTGAATATCTTGCCATCCAATAACCTTTCACTTAGTGGTTTTAGGTCCCATCTTTGCCTAAATCAGTGACTATGTTGGAGGTTTCACAGTGGTGATTTTCTAACTCTGTGATTCCTTCTGTATTCATTAGTTGGCATTCCTCTACAGAAAAAGCTATGACCCTTTTGACCCTCTTCCCTCTGTTATAAAAAGGATTTTGCATTTGATGTGTTATAATCCATTGCCATTCTTATTTGAGGTATTCAAACTGTGCCTTCACCTAGCTTCTATGTTCTGTTCACAGTCCGCAGTAATCTCTGAGTGCTTTTGTGCCTGCTGGTATGATGAAATGTTTCAGGCACACTTTACAGATTCCCTGGCCCTGATCTATTACTTGACATTTTTCTCAGGGGCCTTGCTCCTTCTAATGAAAAACGGCCCTTAGAAACACAGATCTGGAAGTTAGATGCGCTCACTGCTTTTAGGTCTTCTCAGTTGAAAGAGCCTGGAAATTTATTTAAAACAAAACCATTACTTGCACCCATTCCTGAAAGCAAACTGACCTTTGAGGCATTACTTAAAAATATTTGATACCTACATTTTTATAAATTCAACTCAATTCATTTTAAATGACAATTTATGGCATTAATTCATCTTCAGAGCAAAACATCCAACAGGATGATGACAGGCGCTCAGCCTGCAAGTTGCAGAAGCAAGTCCTTACCAGCACAGGGTATAGAAGAATGGGAGCTGAGAACCAGGGACCAGAAGCCCATCTGAAGAAGGCTGTTGCCATGAGCTCAGCCAATTGCTAGAACTGCACAGGAATTCAGGGCCGGCTTTGTCAAACTGAGTTTTTAAGATATGGTAAATTTAGACTTTGATATAAAATTTCCTGGTTTTTAAAAATACCATATGCTCCAAACAAACCATATCTGTGGGCTGAATACTGCCCATGGGTCATGATCTACTGTCATAAGTCAATTCTCATTATAAATCACAGAACCTAGTCCACCATGAAGGATGCTTGAACATTCAAAACAACCCACAAAATCATATCAAACCCATGAATTCACTTCTTTCAGAAGTCTTTGTGAATGCCTACTATATACAACCTCTGTTATGCATAAAGAGCATACATTATTTACACCCTGGGATTTGATGGTCTAGAACATTCTTAAACTAGGTATTTGGAAGGCACATCTCCTCATTCCCTCAGGGTTTCCCTGACAATCCCCCATCCCATTTTGCTTTTCTTCATGGCACTTAACACCGTTCTTTGAATAAACGGATGGACAAAATTTTCCTTGTAATTTCTACTATGAGAGACTATTACACAATCCATTCCAATGTACTCAGAAGGTTAAGGTAAACAGGGGAGGAAGCACCAGATACCAGCTGACAAACATCATAAAACTCAATCGTCCTAGTGATACTTGAGCTTGGGAAGGTGTCTCATGTGACCACAGTCACCCCTACTCCTCACCCATTGGAGTTTTAATTTGCGTGAGATGATTTCTAAGGTCCTTTCCAGTTCTCATTTGTTTGGGCTTTGACCATTGTTCTCCATTTCTACATTAGCAGGTCAGGAAAGGGTCTTAAAAATTATATGCAAGCTTGGCTTAAGCAATTTATTTTTATTTTCATCATGATTGGAATATATTGGGCCATGCAAGAAATTTGTGTTGATGTTCCTTCTATGCAATCAATGTTTCTGTTCATAAAATGTCAGTAGAGCAAATATTACTTTTCTAATTTTGAAACTTATCTTGTTTAAAACATAATAATGTGCAGATTATTCATGATTCCCAAATACACTGTTTGATATAGTAACACTAATTCTCCAGTATTTAGACCAAGCCCCAGTGAGGCAAAACCCAAACAATAAAAAACAAACATGTAGAAAAGACTTAGGTCCCCTTCATAGGACCCTTATAGGAACCATAAAAGGAAGATTTTTTTCCTCACAATACTCTAGGGAAGAGGAGGTACACTGATGTGTCTGGAATGACAACCTGCAAAGGTGTGGAGAAAAAACTCCCGTTTATATCCAAATGGTGTGTTTGTGCACGCTGGGCTATCTCTGCAGTTGTGAGGTAAAGCTTCCCACCTGCAGCTCCAAGACTGTGGGAGAAGTTTTGGGCCCTGGGCTGTACCTCTAGTCACAATGTCAGCAGAATAGGGTGAGTAAGCCAAAAAGACCACCTGCATTATACTCCAGGGCCCATTTCTTTCCCTAAGCCTTCTGACTAAAGATTACAGCAACATGCTGGAGGAAGACAAGCTCAGGGCTCACAAGTGAGGAGAGGAGAGAGGCTGCAACACATCTTTAGAAAAACAATCTCACAGGAAGTGCCTCCCAGCTCTCTAGACAAGGTGGCAGAACCCTGCCTAGACGGATGGTGGCGGGGCAGATGCCATGACTGAGAGGAGAGGTGAGGAGAGGCTGGGAGAGTGACATGGGAGAGGAACACTGTGTGAGCACAGGCAAAGGTAGAGAGTGGGAGGCACACATCCCACTGAGAGGAGGAGCTGCCACTCAGCCCCAGCCAAGTGTTGCCATGCAAAAACAGGAGCCACCCAGTGGCAAGGCTTTACTTATCAAGAGAAGTTGAAACGTCATAATTTTTTTTTTAATATTTATTTTATTTATTTATTTTTTGGGGTGCGTTGGGTCTTCATTGCTGCGTGTGGGCTTTCTCTAGTTGCAGCAAGCGGGGGCTACTCTTCGTTGCGGTGCACGGTCTTCTCATTGAGGTGCCTTCTCTTGTTGCAGAGCACAGGCTCTAGGTGCGTGGGCTTTAGTAGTTGCAGCACGTGGGCTCAGTAGTTGTGGCTCACGGGCTCTAGAGCACAAGCTCAGTAGTTGTGGTGCATGGGCTCAGTTGCTCCACAGCATGTGGGATCTTCCCGGACCAGGGCTCGAACCCGTGTCCCCTGCATTGGCAGGCATATTCTTAACCACTGTGCCACAAGGGAAGCCCCACATTTTTAAGTATAGAGCAATTCTACCTGACAAAAACACATATACATGAGCCTCAAATGACAGATCAAGGAATGCTTAAAAGTTCATAGCTACACTCCAAATGGAAATTAACCCAGCTGAATGAATGTATATATATATGTATATACATATAAAATATATAATTTCTGGCATATTCATACAGAAGAATGTCATATAATATAGGTATACCTTGGAGATATTGCAGATTTTGTTCCAGACCACTGTGATAAAGTAAATATTTCAATAAAGTTACACGAACTTATGGGTTTCCCAGTGCACTATACTGTGATCTATTAAGTGTGTAATATCATTCTGTCTTAAAAAAAAAAGAACAAAACTTAATTAAAAAGATTTTATCGCTAAAAAATGCTAACCATCGTCTGAGCCTTCTGCAAGTTGTAAAGGCCACTGATCATAGATCACCATAACAAATATAATAACAAAGGAAAAGTCTGAAATATTGCAAATTACCAAAATGTGACACAGAGACATGAAGTGAGCAAATGCTGTTGGAAAAATGGCACCAATAGATTTGCTCGACACAGGGTTGCCACAAACCTTCAGTTTGTAAAAAAACACAGTATCTGTGAAATGCAATAAAGTGAAGCGCAATACAAGAAGGTATGCTTATAATGAGAATGAACAAACTATTGCTAACCACAATGACCTGGATGGATCTCTAAAACATAACGTTGAATGAAGAAAGCCAGACTCAGAAGAGAATGCACTGTATATATAAAGTTCAGAAAGCTATGGTTTTTGAAGTCAGACAGCGGCCTCCTCTGAAGAGAGAGTGATTCTGAGGGGTCTGGGAGTGCTGGGATTTCTGGATCAGGTGTTTGTGAAAATTAATTGAGCTGTACCATTACAATGTTTATTTTTTTGTAATGTATACTTCAGTTAAAGGTTAAAAAAACAAAACACTGTGAAGGACACAGATTTTTGCCCAAGGAGCTTCCCATTTATGGCCACTGCTTTGATGGAGCTCAGGTTAATAAAATCCAGTTCAACACTCACGATGTCCCAATTCATCAAGGTAACAGACAAATGTTTTGAACTAAACATAGCTGAATAAATGGGAACATGAGCATTATAACCAAACAGGAGGCCTGCCAAACCTCAGATGCTGCACCCAGAGCAGGCCTAAAGATCTGCAGAGGCCAGCATACGGGACTGTCTGATGTGAGGGCCACAGAAGTATATTTTATTTAAGTGGGGGCTGGGTGTCCTGCACACTTGGAGGTACAGTACTTTTTCTATGGCCTGCTTCCACATGTGCCATTTCTCTGGGAATCAGGAACAAATGACAGTCAGATTCTTTGTGGCAGGAGAGACCAGACTCTGCTAAACTACTGGAAACATGCTTTGCAAACAGGCTGCCCCCCAAATCTGCACGTCATGAAGATGTTAGTTTGGCGTTACCTAGTACTTAGGTACCCAGACTTAGAAAAATGTCCTCTTGAAGGATGATGTCTTAATTGATGTGGGAATTGGGCATTCTCTCAGGCCTAATTGTGAATGTTGTCTTCCTGCTCCCATGTCCTCCCTAAATGCTATGTGGTCATAGGTGATATTCTCTTGAAAAGTGAAAGTCCAAGCAGGCTTCACCTGTATCCTTGCATCAATGTCTGTATCACAGCATATAGGCTGGGGCCAGAAGCATTATATAGGGCCTGGTCTGCAGTTCCCCTGACATGCCTGTGGCAGGGCTAAAAGCTTTTAAAGAAATTCTTGAGATGTATGCTTGATGTAACAGCTTCAGTCATCAGAAGAAAATTAACAGCATGGCTCCTTTCTTACATACATCTGGAGATTGGGTTTACATTTCAATAATGTACTCTTTTAGTACTCCTTCCTAAAACTGGTAAATATTTTGTTAGTCTATATAGAGTGAGTGATTTTTAAATTTGTAACTTATAAGTATTCATTCATTTAAGAATTTCATAAAGTCTTTTTTTCAAATCAGGTATTTGTTGAATGACTTCGACTGCACTTTCAATGGCCAGTTGCCATGAATTATTAAACTCTCTCTTTTTTTTTCTTCAGAATCTTCCAGTAGACGTCTAGAGTTTAGCTAGAAGTCTTGGCTACGATACAAACAGTGATGGAAAACATATGAGCAGTAACAAGTTTTAATCTCGCTTCTCAGTACTAACATGGGCTAATCTGTGGAAGCAGCTTATTCCAGTGTCACCCAGGGTGCAGCCACACCAGGCTCTGCAGAAGGGTGTTTTTCTTTTAAATGTAATACCTTCTCATATTTTCTTCTTAAATAGTAGCTGAGAACATTTACGTTATAGATAAGTAGTACATGGTGGAAAATTCTACTTTCAAGAGAACTTACTCTCTTCTTACAAGGTATGTTTTCATGTCTTTTTTTCATGTACTAGTGTACAATTGTTTTAGTCAATACTAAGGGGACATTAATGTTATTAACATAAATGCTTGTAAATTATATAATATAGTTTAAAGTTTATCTGTATAATTTCTTAAAAAATAGCACTTAAATACATATCTAAAATTACTCTAGCTTTTATGTTTTACATATAATGGATTTACTTTCAACATAATTGCGACTTTTTTAAATAGCTAAATGATAACCTGTCATTATACTTTACCATAAAAGTTAACATGATTGATTTTTAAAATCATTTAAACAAATATCTTGTGAATATGTTCTTTTAAGAAAATAACATTACCTTAATAATGAATGATAAGAAAGTTTGGGGATATTACAAATACATTAAGTGAAAACAGTAAAAAAAGTTTTCAAAATGTGAAACTATGATATTTTCTAAGGTATTTTAAAAATATACGAGTTATTCAAATGTTTTTACTTACATATTTGAATATTCATATTTTGCCTTGATAAATGTCTTCCTTATTCTTATGTAATGAAATGACACTGGACAGTTAAAATGGAGATCCATATAACTCTAAGAAAGAATATTTATCAGCAATAGTTTAATTAGCCCTGTATTCAATGTGAAAGATTAGAAACTTCTTTTCACAAAATACAGTCAGAATGTAAAACAAAGACTTCCTTTGTCCCCTCCCAAAGTAAATTTTTCATTTAATATGAGATTTTAAAAAATTAAACAATGTATTTGATATTCTACTCCCTCGTAATCTAATACAACACAGCATTCTTTCTTGTTAACCTATTTGGAGGTGTGGCAGCCAGAAACAGTAGCCACATGGTATATAGGATTAAGTCACAAAGAATCTGAGGGGGTCTATATCTCTCTAAAAATAAGTTAAAAATCCCACCAAGAATCGAGCTGTTTAAAAAAAAAATCATAAGCCCACACACGTGTAAAAGCATATTGATGTTTTTAGTATTTAGCCATATAGGGTAGTGGTGGAAAGAATTGAGGATATGCAGTCTTCTGTTACAACTACTTAATTAAAAAAGAATATTCAGATATCTGATCTGAGGTTTGAGATGAAAGAGATTAACTTTACAAGCACAAGTTTTAAGGAAGCATAGGAAACAACAGAAAAATGAAGAGGTAGGAGTTTTTTGTTTTAAAGACAGTAGCTAGGTTGCTGGATGCATTGAAAAACTGATGAAGGACAAAACATATAAAAGGAAAAGCAGCCAGCAAGTTCTTCAATCAGCTGCTATTTATACTTTCAAGGAAAGTTAAGTATTTCTTTAAGGAAATCATAGGCTTTAAAAGTATCCGTTTCCATGACAAAAAGGTACTGTGAATAAGTTTCCAAAGTTTAACTTACTTGTCCATTTACAAGGCTGCGCCTTGACTACACCTGAATTTAGTCTGGATTCCTTCTGCGAATACAGAGCATGTTATATCACATTTATATACTGAAAACTATTATTGGTGCTTGTGAATCGAGAGGAATTTCAGCCAAGCAGAACTTTAAGCATAGGATTTAAAAGCACAGTGACTTATTTTCCTAATAATAGTGTCTGAGAGGAAATACCATTGCACTTAGACAAATTTTCCATTCAAGTTTGTGGAACATTTAAGCAGAAAATAGGAGCTTATTTAAGTTCAGAAAGACACTTCTCAAGCTACACTTCCAGTCCTGAGAAAGTGGCCAAGCCTTTCACCCCATCCTCTCCGAGGAGAGTCTGGTTACTGTCTGGAAGTCACTGTGGGAATAAGACCCATTTAGAGGAGGCCAAGCAGAAGGGTGGACAATGCAGCAGCGAGGAGGCCAGCTTCGGCTTCTTCTGCTATAAAAGAGGGCATGGTAGCAAAGTCTCAAAGGCCTCTCCTGGCTCTAATGTGCCATGGCTTAGTAATAACAGCAGTAGCACTGATATAATATTTCAAATATTATTCAGAGTAAGAGAAACTTGAAACCAAAATTCAAAGTTTTCCATGAGTAAGAAACTCTGGCAAAACATCTAAATCAGGGAAATACTGAGCTTTCTTGAGAACAAGACATAAACATTTTTAAAGGTTTTAAAAATAACATAATCTAAATACTGCCAAAACTAAACGAATAAGAGCTTGAGCCATATTAATAAACTCAAAATTTAAAAATAAGACAAACAACTAAGAGTCATCATTTAAATGAGAAACAATATTCCCTACACTCTCTGAATAATGGGGAAAAACACTGCTATTTAGTGTTCCCTCTTGGACATTCCAATATTTTTCTACTGATAAAAAACTGCTTAACTAGAATAGGGCAAGGTTTGGGGTCTATAATCACTTGTTTTTTTTATCAAGGCTTTGCCATCTCAAATGAAGGGAATAAATGGTTAATTCCTCATGGAATCAAGGTTCTCATGACTTCTCTTTTCAAGTAAACAGGATAAGAGAATGCAAAAAGATCAGGTTAATTTCATATAACTAACAGAAGACAGAAGTAGCACAGAGAGAAGAATATGACAGAAGGCATTTTTGGTCTCAATATAAAGAACTTCCTGTCAACCACAGATGGACAGCAGTGGAACTGGATGCCTCTTGAGGAGGTGTGCTCCCAGAGTCCTCTCACTGGAGTCATGCAATCAGAGGGCAGACACACCACCTGGTCCACAATGTTCTGCAGGAAACTTCAACACTGGGAGGGAGTTTCAACTAAGTGACATTTCCTGCTTCCACATGTCTCCTCTCTCACTCACCAGGGAAGGGTCCAGGAGGGCATGACTGGTGGCTGCCCCCACCAGCCAGCAACTGGAAAGCTTCCCAACTACCACAGACAAGCCACTGCCTAACATAGCAGGCCAGAGTCGCCATCTTATCTAAGGCAGGGATGAACTCATGTAGCTTATCAGTGTAAGAAAGAAGAGACAGGAAGGGAGGGACACTGGCTGAAGCTCCTCCTGACCCCACAGGTAGGCTGACCAGCAGCCCTTTGGGAGGGGACATGTAAGAGAAATAAGCCCCCTCCCTCATGCTTGGCTTTCTTCCTCTCTTTCACCTGAGCACTGGTCTTCCGTGTCTCCTCCCAGCTCTGCTCCTCATACCAGTGTCCCTCTAAGTCTGTCACAAATGCTCTGCTCCCCCTCATCCCAGCCTGCACCCCGCTCCAGGGCTCTCCTACATCATAGGGCAACATGACTGCAGCAGGAAATGGGGTTTGCAGGAGTGAAGGCAAATCCCTGGCCCTGCTGCCAGGCTACAGGGAAAGCCAAGACATTGCATCCTGGCTTCCCACTTTGGATCTCTAACATATTCCTCTTGCTATATGTATTTTTTAAAGTTTTACAGTTTTCTTAGGTCTATATTTCTCGTATATTATGCATTACATAGATTTTTCTGGTCTAGACAGGGAAGCTACAGCCTATTTATCTCTAAGTTTCTACAAAAATAATGAAACTCAAACAACGAACCAACTCAAAAATAACTTTTTATTAAAACTCTTTTATCTCCCATGGACCAGAGTAAATGGTGCTAGCCCTCAAGAAATTGTGGCTCCAGACTATTTTGAAGGTAGGCACTGTTGGTTGAATTTTGAGGGGGCAGTGTATGGGAAACCTTTAATTGTACTGTCTAATGTTTCTAGATGTGTTAAGAAAAGGCAAAAGTATATGGAGGACCAGAGCAAAGACAATTTTCTTGCAGATTGCTACTTAAAATATTTAAAAAGCAAAATAATAATTTTAAAAATATGCACCATAGACAAAATAATCCTTCACTCATAAGCCCACTACCCCTCTTATTAGATTTCGGTATTCTATTTCAACCTTTTTTTAGTGTATGTATATTTTATAGATGTCTTTATTTCTATTGGTCTCAAATAGTAAACTGAGATTTATGAGGAGTACACAAACTTATGGTGAAGAATTTTATTTTCAGAGTCTGGGGACCACACATCTGGAGATTCTTCCAAAATGTTAGAGCCACAGTGTACACAGCCAGCACTGACCACCCACAGTTTAGTTCTATTTACTAACTTGAGCATTTATTTTTTAGTTTTGCTATTAGCGTACCTAACATTCAAGCATTAACTTTTACAACAATCCCACACTTACCTGAGAGTAGTGGATTAGGAGCTGTGGTTGTTTTTTGAGCAAGGAAGCGTGGGAGAAGTGGATAGGGAGAAGCATGTCCATTGAACATCCAAACATGTTCTACTTCATGGATTATGTATCCTAACCCTGTGCCTGGTACACAGTGGGTACTTGATAAATGCCCAATGAAAAACTCCAGCAACCTCAAAGAAAGCCAGAGACATGACCTCAAATGACATTTAATTCACTAACTTCTCTACCAAGGTCAAATAAGGTCAGGGGCAGCTATGGACCTAGAAGATAGAGCTGCGATGCAGAACAATCTTAAAGAATAAATTGGTACCAGAGACAAGCTTTGGTTTTGCTAAGGACCAAGAGCTAAATTAGCTCAAGAATGAGAACTGTGGAAGTCAAGGCAAGGCAGGGCACCAAGCATTAAGGAGCCAGGAACCACAAAGAAGCCTATGGTCAAGAAACATAATGGAGCATAGTTAGGCAGGCAGCTAAGAAGCAGAAATGATGTGCCAAAGGGATGCTGGAAATGAAGCCTAGTTGACCAAAACCAGGTGCCTGTGCCAGGATTCCAGAGTGACTGGAATAGTAACCTGCCTGTCCCCAGGGCCGGCTGACAGAAGCTGCTGGCCCTTGAGTTGCCAGCACAATCTCTCTCTGTACCATACAAATCTGGCCACACAACCACTCCCACTTCCACCCTCCGAAAGCTGTGAGTGCACTCCTTTATGTACAGATGTATACAGGACAGCAACGTGTGGACTGGCTGGAAAGGAGGAGATGACAGAGGCCACTAGATAAAAGAAGATAAAAGAGAGTGCTCCTTTGTGGGTTGCAGCAGAAGATGCAAAGAATGGGTTGGGACACATGAGCTCTAACTCAATTTCCAGTTCAATTTGGTTATGTGGCCTTGGGGAAGCCACTGAAGCTCTTTGCACCTCTCAGGGCTCCTGGTTAATGTGAGAGACGTATCTAGAATAAACTGAATTGACAATTCCACAAGGCAGTGTAGAGATGGAAGGACAGAACTGGTTCTGAAGTGGGATTCAGAATAAGATTATAAAAATATAAAAAGCTTTTGCTGTTCTGTGTCCTGTAATCTCCCCTTTCCTAGCACAATTGAGTGTGAGTTCTCATAGGGAAACCTGATAAGGCTGATCATGTCCAGCCACCCAGTGGGCAAAATGTACTTGTTGCCATATAGATTTCTAAGAGTTAAATAATGTTAGTTATCAGGTTAATCACTGATGACAGTAGGGTTTTTTAAAAAACCTTTCTCTGATGATTAAAAGATATATAAATGAATATTTTAATTAAGTTAGTTAATTCATTTCTGATTCTTAAGTCCAAAAAAAAGCAAGGCTGTGGAGAGATATTAAAGCTGATTTCTGGGTTCTAGAAAATTGTAAGAAGCTGGCATAATTCAAGGATTTGGAGAGCCAGGTCTTACTGAGGCTGGACCAATTCTGACTGACTCTAGAAGCCCTCTGTGGCTAAGGTGCTATCTGGTGCTTAGGCATAGCAGGACAGCTACACTGCTGGATGACCTGGCTGGGTGTGGACTCCCTCCTGCCAGGATACAGCTTCACCAATGGGCATTATGTGAAGCTAACTGCATGCCCCAAAGAGAAGACAGGCATAAGTCTGTTTTAGATGATATCATAATGCTTTTAATTTTTGAAAATTACGAAGAATGTATGTTTCACAGTTGATGGTTAAGAAACCATGATATGTAAACATACCTGTGGGAATATCCACCATCAGATGACAACAAATCTATTCTCAGAAGGTTCTCACTCGTACATTCCAGTTTTGTGTGGGCTTTAAAAAATACAACTGAAAGCACCCCCTGCCCTCCCCCTGCAAAAAAACTAAACAAAAGGAACTCAGTGGAAAGATGAGTAAGAAAGAATAGCCTGGACCTCAGATGCTTTGGATCAAGTATTAGATAATGGAACAGATTGGAAGGAAGAAATCCAATAACACTGTGGAAAAAGTAACCAACTCTGAGATTGAGGCTGGGGAGGATGGTGCGAGAGAAGTTAAAGAAAACTTCCAGACGTACTAAGTGGACATGAAGGATTTTTACTTTAAAAGTGACATAGATATTAAGGCAATGGAAGGATTTTAGGAATAAATAGTCAGGTACGATAATCTGTTTTTGTTTTTAAAAACATTTATTAGTTTACTAAGTATAAATGTAGTTCTTATTGCTCAGTATAGAAATTAAAGAAAAAAAAGATACAAGTAATTCATGACTCTACCATCCAAATATTATCATCAATTAGGTATATTTGTGCCAGGTTTTGTGTGTGTGTGTGTTTGTAAGTATACTATGTATAGCTTTTTTATATTTTCTTTTATTTCAAAAAACAGTTTTTCATATTTTTAAATATCTTTGCAAACATTTTGTGGGTTCCAAGGTATTTCATGGAATAAATAAACCCTATTTTATTTTACTATTTCTCTTTAACTATTAGTATTATCTTTAATTTTTTTGCTATTATATATGATTCTCTGATGAACACCTTTATGCACATTAGAATTGTTTCCTGAGACTAGATGCCAAAAGTAGAACCGCTAGATGAAAAATAAAGATATTTATAAAGCTTCCAATGCATATTGCTGAACTGCTTTCCAAAAACTTTTAATAAACTTACTCTCACACTAGTAATAAATTAGAATGCCATTTCATTGTACTCTTGCCAGCTCTGAGAAATGTACAGCAGCAGGAACTGTATTTATTTAAACTTTAACTTAATCCTCAATGTCTACTTAGTTCTAGATTGGTCCCCTACACAGGACAACATGAAGGAGTATGTGCTGCTAGTGTTCTTGACTTTGTGCTCTGCCAAACCCTTACTTCACCCTTCGTACCTGACACTGAAGAATATGATGCTGAAGGACATGGAAGACGAAGGTGATGGTGATGCTGACAACTCTCTTTTTCCAACAAGAGAGCCAATTAACCCCTTCTTCCCATTCGATCTGTTTCCAACATGTCCGTTTGGATGCCAATGCTACTCGAGAGTTGTACACTGTTCTGATCTAGGTAAGGACACACGTCAACTTGTTTTGTAGAATAATGTCGTTTTGACAAAATTTAAAGAATAGGGAAAGACCTCACTGAAATTTCAAAAATCAGCTGATTGTAAAGGAATTTTTCATTTAAATTTTTGAAAAGTATAACAAACCCCGAAGTACATCCAAACTTATTTTTAAAATCCAGAAAATCAGAGGAAAACAATGGAAATTTCATATACAGAACATTTCCTTCTCTTCCCAAATTTGAATCAGTATTTCATTTTAATTTCCTTTAGAGAGAATGGATGTCACTGTGGTTTCATCTTATAGAGTGTCAGCTGGTTGAAACTGTGCTTCCTAGCAAAATTCTACCATAACAAAATAAGTTGCCCATCCAGAACAATAAATAGGTTATAGAGTTTGTGAAATCTCTAATCTAGACATTTTAAAGATAATACTCTATTTGTTTTGAATGGTTTGGGTTTAAAACTATCTAGAAAATAAATGGTTGAACTAAAAACCACTTTCTAAAGTCTCTTAAAAATGTGTAATTCTCTGCTGAGTATTTTATTCTTTTAATACTTCTAATGAAGGTGCTTTCAAATAGAAGGGCATACTCAGGGAGAGGTGTAACAGGAATGCACATCAAGAATTGTTGTACTCAGCTATTTGCAAAAGGGGAGATGGCTCAGACCTGACCCACTGTGGGAAACCAAAAGTATGGCACACACCTCCCATTCTGGACCTGGAGGCCCATTAAGGCCACTTCCAGAGCGCATATGAGCAGACAGTGCCTCTGAAAGCTTTAGATTCATTTCCTACTGCCACAGCATTCGTGGCAATAGTCAAAGCTTGTAACAGTGAACTCCAGAGACTTTAAAAAAGTGTGTTATTATGGGACATAATGAGAAAGGTGAACAAAAAACATCCAAAAAAGAGGATATTATTATGAGCTAGAATCGCTGGTAAAGTCTTAATGGAATATACAGGCCAGGAAAAAATGGGTTTTAAGCTTTACCTTTGGCATTCTTGTGAGAAAGAAATGACAAGATGCAAACAACGTTTGCTGGTCTGGAAGCACAGGCAAGAATGACTGTGGGAAGAGTGGCAGGAAGGAGAAATGTAGAAGCTGAAACAGACCCTGGTGTGAGAAAAGGTTAGATTAGGGAGTATCGGAAGGTCTTTTTTTTTTTTCTTTTGGTACTGTCGTTTTTAAGCTGCATCCCAGGCAGGAAAAAACTTCACTATCAATTTGTAGAGTTGAAGCCTGAGAAAACACTTTGCTAAACAAAGATCAGGATAAAAATGTTATGTATCTACTTTGATACTGCTGGATGTAAACTGGGTTGGTTCTGGGTAAGACTTTGACTAAGGAGATGTTCACCTTTAGCACACACCATCCTTGTGTTCACTCCAGCACGAAGTCATCTACTTCAACTTAAAGACCTTGAAGGAAACACTGCATAGCTCTGCTCCAGTATGTGACTGTCATCAAAGAACTGAGAAAAACCAAACTGCCTCATGACAGACAGTTGGTTGCAAATAGTGTTTTACTTACATGGTCTCTTGAATATTTAGCTTTGAAAAAAATCTAAATAAAATTCGCCCAAGAATATCTGTAATAGTATGACACATACCTTTAAAATGACACAGCACTGTTAGCAGCATATAGTGGTCCCCCATGACAACTGAAGATGAAAAGGACACTTAACAATCTTTTTCCCGCAGGAAAGGAAATTTTTTTCAGAGCTTCTAAATTCATCAGGGGTAGTGTAGGGGAAGGTTTGTCAAAGTTTATGTTACTAGATCCTGTCTGCAGAACCTCTACCTTCCTATAAGACCTTCCACTTCATTTTCTAAAACCAAAGTAATCTCCTAACAAAACTGCTGTTACCTTGGTAACCCATCAAGTTACCCCCTTTCCCCCCTTTCCATCTATGTCAAACTTCTTAAAAGAATAGTCAATTTTAAAGTATAAAGGGCAAAGTATTGAGGGCTGTCAAGTGGAATGTTGATATTCACAGTATTTCAATATTGAATTCTTCAATTTGGGGTTATTAAATATAATACTACTCTTCAGGAGTAAGGATGGCTCCACTAAAAGTGTAGTAATATCTGAAACTCACTTTAAAATACATAAGAAAGATAAATTGACGGATGGACAGTAAGTACAGTATAGTAAAATGTTGATGGGAGAAAAAGGAATATGAGTTTTCACTGTAAAATTCTTTAAACTTTTCTGTATGCTTGAACATTTCAAAAATAAAATGTTGGGGAAAACCAAGAAGGCCCCATGCTCGTCAAGCATAAATACCATATGGAATGTCTGACAACAATCAGAGGTGCACATGTTCAGCCATTTAGGGAAAGCAAGGAAAGTAAGGAAGAAATGCGCCACATACAGCTTCTGGAAATTTTCTGCTTCTTTAAGAGAGGAAAAACACATTTAAGTCTTTAAATAATGTAATTAACATTTACTGAGTACCTGCACAAAAAGGAAGATGCAGCTGCTGAGATGAGAGAAAAGAAAGCTATTACTAGAGTACACAGCTCGAAAAGAGCTAAGGCTGTGGGTGATAAATTCAGTAAAGGTACACTACACACCTAGATGTTAATGATATGTTATGGATGAATAAGTTTCCATAAATCAAATAATTTAGGACTAATTAGAGGAGCTCATGATTAAAGGAAATGGGTAGTAAAGTTTTTGATAGTGTACACGAAAATAATTTATCTATTTTCTAAGCACAACTTTCTACATGTTGATGCTTCTTAAAATGATCAAAACCCACAGGCTCCAATTTAGCACTACAACTGCCTGAAAATCTGCAAAGAATGTTAATATTCTTTAGTCAAAAGTGCATCAGCAGAAGCTGTGCCTCAGCCGTAGGTCTCCTCCTTGTAGTCATATTAGAACCCCCCAACTTAGCTCCATTTAATGTCACCTTGCAGCAGACTGAATGGTGATAGCTAGAACCAGCTAGACATCTTGTAAAAATAAAGTTACTTGATAAGATCTTTAGGCCTTTCCAAATAACAATGTTTTTGTCATCTGTTACATGTTAAGTCATCTATTACTTAATGGTAACCATGAATTTTTTAAAAAAGCACATTTCTATCATATCAGCAATTTCATCTTTAGCATATAACATATATGCAATGTGTTTGTTTATTTCTCAGGTTTGTCCTCTGTCCCAAGCAACATTCCATTTGATACCCGAATGGTTGACCTTCAAAACAATAAAATTATGGAAATCAAAGAAAATGATTTTAAAGGACTCATCTCACTTTATGTAAGAATATATGCAAATATTTAAGTGAAAATCTCTGTCACTGCTAAAATGATTGCTTGTATTTGTGTTTGCGTAAACAAGTCTTACTTTTCTGTGTATGATGAGTGACAAAATCCCTCTTATTCAGCAGTGGTCTAGTTAATGAAAAATTATAGATTTAATTCAATTAATAATTTAATTCAACTGATGTTTACTGAATAACAGCCAGGTGGAAAGGCAGTGGGCTAAGAATTCATATAAGTGGTCCTTATGATCTATTTAGGTTCTATTTAGGTAATCATAGTCATTATACACTAAAATAATAAAACTGATTATTTTCAGGAACTCATTAATGTACAATGTAAGAAAAGCAGTACCCAAACCCACAAAGCTCTAACAGCAGCACGTGCAATATAACGTAATTGACTAAATATACCTGTATGGCTTTTTTTTCTAGATCTCTAAAGATGAAAAAGAACTTTTCCTTACTATACTCATTAATATTTCAATTTTCTAAGATTTAAAAGATTCTTATTTTTCTATTTAGCATTTTGAGCCTCTAGATTTTAGCAGGTAAAATTTCTAATTCTATTTGAAATTGGGTTTGAGGGAGGGCCTGATTCCACACTGTCACAGACATGGGGTGTGCGGCACACACAGAAAGGAGTATATTTTACCAGTGGTAACAAGATGTATTTTAAATTCTTCTAGGCTTAACCTATCTCAGTTGAAATTGTTAAAAGTAGTGATGTGTCTGAAAGGAAGGTAAGAAAAAGGAGACACTAAGGGCTTATGGTGAAACCAGTAAACATAATAAGTAAAGGGAGTTTAACTGCCGAAGTATTTGTATTTCTTCTGTGAAACAGCAACAATGTGAATAACACCAGAAAGGCGTATGTATATGAAGTCATTCTGGAAACAATGGGAAGATTGTTGTAGAATGGAACCAGGGACAAAAATCATAAAAGGAAAGAATCTAGAGCTGCTCCCTGAAAGAATGAGAGGATCCAGATTAGCAGAGAGGAATAAAAAGTCCTAGGAGTGCCATTGCCCTTGTGAAACATTGAAAATTGTTTCTGCAAAATCTGGCACGTTTTGAAAATAGTTACTAGGTGAGTGGCAAGCCCTGGTTACCAAGGATTTTCCCAGTTTTGGTTCTGAAGTTCCGCACCCCAGCAGATCAAGATGGCTGCAGTCAGAACACTCAACATGTCGCAAAGGGCTTGGCTGTGGGGAACAAAGATTCAGGCTGCATTAAGCTCTTTCACTCTGGGGTTGTGTCTTCTCTGGAGAGTGCTGCCACGTTGCACTGAGAAATAGTCACAGAACTGAGAAGAGGTTGAGTCATTCTCCAGAAACTACTACCATTTTCCCAGTGTCTAAAATATGCCAGAATGCTGAGGGCACTTTGTAAGAGTTTATTCTTACAGGCCTCTATTCTGGGGAAAATGGTAAACATTAGTAAACAAGACAGAGGTGAGGTTTTAAGAGTAGATAAAATCATGCAAAAATGTATTTGTTGTGTACTGAAGTAAATTTTGTAGAGTGAATAGCTTTTAAGATAAGATAAAGAGGGCTTCCCTGGTGGCAAGTGGTTAAGAATCCGCCTGCCAATACAGGGGACATGGGTTCGAGCCCTGGTCCGGGAAGATCCCACATGCCGCGGAGCAACTAAGCCTGTGTGCCACAACTACTGAGCCTGCGCTCTGGAGGCCGCGAGCCACAACTACTGAAGCCTGTGCTCTAGAGCCCGTGCTCCACAACAAGAGAGGCCACCGCAATGGGAGGGCCGCGCACCACAACTAAGAGTAGCCCCCACTCGCTGCAACTAGGGAGAGCCCGTGCGCAGCAACAAAGACCCAACGCAGCCAAATAAATAAATTAATTAATTTAAAAAAAAGATAAGATAAAGATAATACTATCCATCACTTCCATGAAGAGAAATGGGAGAGGGGAGCCTTAAACACGTGTCATCAACTCAAAGACAAACCAAAGGTGTGAAACCAATCGTTAAAGCTTTGCACTGTTCCAACTCAGTAGTAAATTTTTTTTTTTTTAAGCTTAGATTGGGCTGGAGAATTATTTACATGGTTAATAAAGTATATGACTGACATAATTTGCATTGATTTCCATGAGTGACTAATCACTGTAGAATACTGGTAAATCAAATCCACTTCCTGATATGGTGTAACTTTCTGTGCTTTATCTAGGCTTTGATTCTGAACAACAACAAGCTAACAAAGATTCACCCCAAAGCCTTTCTAACCACAAAGAAGTTGCGAAGGCTATATCTGTCCCACAATCAACTAAGTGAAATACCACTTAATCTTCCCAAATCGCTAGCAGAACTCAGAATTCATGACAATAAAGTTAAGAAAATACAAAAGGAGACATTCAAAGGAATGAATTCTTTACATGTGCTAGGTAAGTTTTTGCAAATAAATGGAACATTTTAAAATTATAAGCAATATGCAGATGTAGAGATCTTTATCATCATTAACAACTTTAGGACTGATAATTTCCAAAATTAATTTTTTGAATCTAATAAGCTGTACTTGGATAAGCGATTCATAAATCAATGAAAGTATCAAACAAAATTTATAGCACTTAAAGAAATACACCTTTTGCAATATAAATACACATGCACTCTGCACTCTCAAGAATCCCTTAGTGTGGTTTCTGTTTTCTGACTGCTCTTAACTGGTTACAATCTGTTATTCTTATTTAATTTAAAGGTATCATTTTTAATGTATTGTAAAAACTACTCAAATACAACCTACAACATTAATTCAGATATTATTTGGAATGTACGTCTAACTTTTCATTATCTGCTTTGAAGATTATTCAGCTAAGGCGTTTTTAATTGTATACTTCCAATTCTACACACTATTTTACTTCTAACACCCATGGTATAACCATGTCATCTTCCCCTACTATATCCATTCAAAATTCCTAACCAATATTCTCATTCATTTATTTACTCATTTAATTCAACCAAGTGCCTGGCACTTAACCAAATAGCTTCACTTTCTGGCATTCCTCAGTTATATTTCTGTTAGTCAAGTAATTTCTAATTGACTTACAATTTTAAAAGTTTAGGTGACAAATAAATAAATGTACACTGGAAAACACAAAGGTTTTGAATTATATGAAGGATGGTCTTTTTTCCTATGTTACATTACTATAACGAAACCTTGATTATGATCATGGTTGGAAAAGAGTGATAAGTAAGTTATTGACTTAGTAATTCAAAGCAAAATAGTAAAGCTGTTATACATTCCAGCCTATGTAATACAAAGCAGTCTTTTTCTGAGACTGACAGAAAGGAGAGTAGATAGACACAGAAACAGATATACTGAGTGAAGGAGAGTGAACGATAATGCTCACATTTCTTAGAATTTTCTTGGGATGTGCTTCTCTGCATTGTGAGTTTCCTTCACATACAACATATGTATGCTAAATTATATAATTTCCCCCCACAGAAATGAGTGCAAACCCTCTTGATAACAATGGGATTGAACCAGGGGCATTTGAAGGGGTAACAGTGTTTCATATCAGAATTGCAGAAGCAAAACTGACCTCAATTCCTAAAGGTTTGTATTTATACAGTATTTTAAACAGTCATTTTAAAATGACCATTAAACGTAAGGTTGTAAAGTGTACACACTGTCAAAACCACAGTGCAGTTAGAATCCTTTTTACCAGTATATCTGGTCAGTGTAGTATGAAATTTAGTGTTTTCTCATGTACACATCAAGAGCCATATGTAGTTCTTTTTTCTTTTTTTGACAGTATGAAACCAGAATCTTTTTTTCCCAGTACGAACAAACATTAAGAAGCAAAGAACTTTTTTATTTTCTGTCTCTTTCCTAACATTTACTCATCTACACTTGTCATTCTGTGAAGTGTCTGTTAGAGGTGAGAATTCTGTAGAGAAGAAAGAGGAAGAAGCACAGGGCCAGAGACCTTTCTCCCAGCCTTGCAGCAGTGGTTCAGGATGGGGCTTGTGAGGAGGGACTGGGGCAGACGCTGGCTCTGGCAGGGATAGGTGTATACTCTGGGCAAGGCACTCTATACCTCATTTTTTTTCCACAGGGGTGCTGTGCAGATTAATGGGCTGATGCACAGAAAGGTCTGAAGACAATGTTGGGCACATAGTAAACGCTCTCTCGTGACATAACCAATACCAGAATGAGCACTGTGCTCTTTATCATATGAGCTGAAGCTGGTGTCTCAAAGTAAAATGCTTCTTAAGTTTGCTACTGGACCAGTTTTCTAATGCATTATTTCTAAGCTTCCAGCCTGATGATTAACTAGATTGGATTTGCCTTTCTCCAAACCCATGCTCAAGGTCACACCTTCCTCCTCCCTGACAAGTTCTCTCTCTCTTCTATGCTAACACCTGGATCAGAAATAACCCCTATGATTAATAACACATTTTCCTTTCAAACAGCCCTGTCTTTCAGTTTCCATAGTAAAAGCAGCAATAACCTGTTTTCTTCGAGTTTACTATAACCCCTTTTCTACTACTCAGATGATCCAGAAGATTAACAAAACAAATATATGCTGATAATTTAAAAGACCCAGCAAAGCTGCTATCATTAATTAAGCAAAGCTGCTATTATTAATCTTTCATTTAGGAGGAAAATTATCTAAAGTAAAAGTGGAAAGACAATTTTTTCTAGTATAGAAAAAATCAGTTTAATTCAGAACTACACAATTAAAAACAACCTTAATTTAGGTTCAAGGAGATGGCTGTTTTTCTACAAGAAACCTAAAATATTATATTTACCTTCTAATCTTTAGAACAACAACAACAAAAATACATACTGTACCTAACAAGTTAAATAAAATCCCTTTCATAAGCTGGAAGCTGACATAGAGTGAGGGGGAAGAGGAAGAGGACAGGACAGAGTAGAGGCAGAGAGGATAAGAGGATATACTGGAGCAGAAGAGTAGGGCGCCACCCCAGAGCTGTGGCTCTGAGGTCCCGCAGTTATCATTGCTCTTTATATTTACATCAGCAGATTTCTTATACTACAAAACATCCTGAGAGTAATTCTCTTCAGGTTTCAAAGTGTATCTTAAAAATGAAGTTTTAACTCCTCATGAAATTCTCAAGATTCTTCCGAAGTTATAAAGGAACATTTTATGTCTTTAGAAATTTAAATTTCAAATCTCCAAATTTACATAACTACTGCTTTAAGATCCTTATGACATTCAAAAGCCAGTTTTTTGTTTTTATGACTTATTTGCTCAAATGTTAAGGCTTACTGCCCAAATGTTATAATTCAATCATCACTACCCATTGTGACAGGATGAATTAGGCCGAGGTCCAGAGGGTTCTTACCAGACCTGACAAGTTAACGTAAGAAGAGTGAAACTGTTTTCCTTCCTATTCATTTGGAAAATTCTGTTACATAATAGTATTGTGTTGAGGGGAGGAGAGACCTGTTTGAAGATAGGGTAGGTATAGAAATATCTGTATGAAAGTATACTATATATGTTGGCAGTCACTGAGCTACCCAAATCCATGAGAGGACAGTCCCCTTAAATTCTACAAACCCTCTTCCAAGAAGTTTTCCTGACTCAACATGCACAGAGATTTCTCTTGTCTTTGACTTGCTACAGCATATTCTAGAATAGACTGGCACACTCTATAATATTTTTCTAGTGATTTTTGTATACATGATAGACTTGCTCAATTAGTGTTTAAGGTCTTTGAAGACAAACTTACCTTCAACAGTCATTACTACTAATAAAATAAGGAAATGTTTCAGCAAGAGTTGAAAAACGAATGCATTTCCTAGCTAGCTAACAAGAACTTTTGACTGAAAAATAATATCTTATGTGTAGGATTAAGAAAATGAGATATGACTGAATTTTCTGGTTAGTCTCTTTCATTCCAACTTCAGTTAATCTGGGGAGGGCTGGGGTCAGACATGAAAGTGTGAGAAGAGAAGGTGCAAACATTCACAAGGTACCTGCCATGTGCTAGGTGGCACTAAAGATGCTTCTCTTAATTTATGCAGAAACTACTATTAATTGAAAAGAATAAATACTGCAGTGGATCAAACATATCAAACAGGGAAAAAATCCATATGTTCATAATGATATAAAAAAAATTCATTGGTCACCTCTGGGCATTGCACCAATTCGTTACTTGAAAAAAAATCAAGCATTTATGCTGCTTTTTCTATAAAAACTGTATTATAAAGTAAGTAAATAATTAATGAAAGAAAATTCTTTAGAGAACAATCTCACCTAATAAATGAATAACGAATGACAAAATCAGAAAATCACCATTTTCCCATTCTTAATGAAATAATAAATCTAGGTAGCAGTAATCAATGAATGAGTGCAAAGACTGTCAGATGAAAGAGTGATTTGCTGAATCTAATCTGGTCTCTATATCTAACTACAGGTCATAAGAAATAAGGGGGCTAGAAACCATGATAAACTATATTATGTGGAAGCCAACAGCCCAATCTACAAAGGAGTATCTCAAGCAAATTAATATCTGAAACAAATCAATAGAAGAAGGAGAAAAAGGAAAGAGTAATAGAAGAAGAGATTTAAAGAGATATAAGACCCAAATATACCCTGTAAACTTCATTTGGATCCTGACCTGAGCAAGTCAACTGTAAAACAATACACCTGAGATCATTAGGGAGAGGAATACTAGATGATAGTAAAGAATTGTT
Source organism: Balaenoptera musculus (assembly GCF_009873245.2). NCBI lineage: Eukaryota > Metazoa > Chordata > Mammalia > Artiodactyla > Balaenopteridae > Balaenoptera > Balaenoptera musculus. Next base: position 26,330,903 of record NC_045790.1, on the reverse strand, counting down.
GCTAATTTTGTTAGATGTGATACTAACATGATGGTTATGTAAGGGGAAAAAAAGATGACCTTATGGGTTAGAGATGTCTAGTGAAGTCTTTACAGGTGAAATGACATTATGTGTGTGAAATTTGATTTTAAGTACTCCAGCAAAAAAATAAATGAATAAAAACAAGTCAATAAACAAATCAATAATAAATAACTATTGGCGTAGATGAAACAAGATTGGAAAAATGGAGATAATTGTTGAAGATGGGCAACAGCATGGTGTCCCATAATACTAGTTTCTATTTTTGTATATGTTTGAAATTTTCCATAATAAAAAGTTAAAAAAAAAGCAGATTCCCCCAAAACTGCCTAAGCCTATAATGTGAAACTTAACAAGTAAACAAATAATCAATAGGGCTTGGTCTTAACCTGATCTAACATACATATGTCTTTTCTTATCACTAGAACTACCTTCAACTTTACTGGAGCTACATTTAGATTATAATAAAATTTCAACTGTGGAACTAGAGGATTTTAAACGATACAAAGATCTGCAAAGGTAAACATCCCCCAAATCCTAACTTGGAAGTGGTAGTCCATATGATGAAGATATTAATGAAACTTCTTGGAGAATGTGTACAGGGACATAAAATTAAGGGAAAACTAGAAGGAACTGCTATCATTCTGTCTCAGTAATGGAAGAGGGACAGCAAGTGGAATGAGAAAAGGGACACTTTCCAAATGTCCCTTTTGTTGCATATAGGTTAGATAGAAAATTTTCTGACAGTGGAGGAGAGGGCTGTTACATCCTGAAATAGGTTATTAAAGGAAACCATGAAATAGCTTTCTCTGAACATATATACAAATATTTCTAACTCAGTTGTGGTGTTTGCAGCTAAGTGTATCATACCATCTGCTCAAGAGTTGATGCATTTTATGTTATTTTTAGGTTGGGTCTAGGAAACAACAGAATCACAGATATCGAAAATGGAAGTCTTGCTAACATACCACGTGTGAGAGAAATACACTTGGAAAACAATAAACTGAAAAAAATCCCTTCAGGATTACAAGAGTTGAAGTACCTCCAGGTAAAACATTCTACTTGTGTTTTGCAGATATTAGTACTTTTCTTTGTTTTTATGAAACATATTAGTATCTGGAGCAAAGACCAATCAAGTAGCAATGGTAATTCACACACTAAAGACCCTCCAGGTTGCCCGAGGTGTTTTATGCCAAGGAGAGTGTTAGAATACCAGTTTCTATTGAGATATCAGCTAAAACGCTCAGGTACCCATTTCCATCCCTCTGTTTCTTCTACTGAAACTGCTAAGGCCATTGTGGTGAAGGTACGGACACAGCTAATTTCAGGTTTCTGGGGTGGCAGTGGCTATGTAAAGGCAGGACCGGTCAGGAGGAAATCAAGTAGAATTATATAACCTTTCATTCTGGAAACATTTCACAAAGGCAGAGCATGTGGATGAAGTCCCAGGTATTTTCACTATCAATGTGGTGCCACATTAGAAGTGTGCATGCTTTTTAAAAACTCAGGCCAGAATATATAATCAAAAGTCAGTATTTGGAGCATTAAGGGTGCACATTTCTTGTTCTTCATTACTAGAAAACTTTTCCTTCTAATCTGGCAACTCTTGACTAGCTGGGAGGGGCCACAGAATTGTTGGAGAATCTGATAAAGCTTTAGATACTCCCAAGAACAAAAATGAGACAATATTTTCACATAATTTTAGGAGTTTCACAGATCCTCCTGATTCCCATCTGTGGACCTCAAATTAAGAATCCCTACTTAATCTCATGTCACCTTAGTCCATATTTCTCATGTGCTTTCCTTGATATACAATTCCTCATCTTCCAAGGAAAAACACATTGAGAACAAAACTGGGCCTTGAGCCACTTGTGTCTAGGTTTCTTTCTAATTTTTCTTTAAACAAGTTTTGTTCACTACACAAATAGAAGCCTGTGAAATAGAAGCCATCAAAATGGATGTACTATATAGGCAGATGCTCATTTCAAGATTATGACTTTTGCTTTGATTTTTTCAAATGCTGCGTTTAAATGTTTATTTAACCAGTGAGCACGACCAGAGTCTTTCCTCCCTCAAGCTGTCCAGTCTTTGAGTACTTTACTCCACAACGCTGATCCCAGCTTCTGGGTGTCTTAAATCTATCCATACTATTGCTAGCATTTTTAAAAATGAACAGAATTATAACACATAGTCATAAGGATACAATTCAACGGATGTCCACAAAGCAAACACACTCATGTTCAGCACTGTTCCCCATTCTCAATGAGGTCAATGCTGTGGTAAACTACATCTTGCACTGCTGCTGGGCTGCCAGGAAACCATATGATGCATCTGTCACAAAATCTCCAAGATTAATAGAGGACGGCAGGGACTCCAACGGAAAACTAGAGGTTTTAGCAGTGCCTACAGTTCTCATGACTGGCTCAGATCAATCTCACCAAGGCAAAATCTAGAGGTAACAACGGCTAGAACTGGTATCTTAGCCTTGCCAGCAAAAGGCTCCTTCTTTCTAATATGCCAAAACACTGTTAATTAAGCAGATTGTTTTTTTACTTCCCAGAAATCTCAGTTGCCAAAAAAATCCAAAGAAGAAATTTAAAGGGCTATTAAAGGGAATGAAGGGAAGGTCCTATATTGTCCATTCTTTCTGAGTAATAATTTAATAAGACACATACACAGCCTATAAAATTGTATTTTATCCATTGGTGCAAATAAAAATTCAACTATTGATGTTGTATTATAGATACATATTTAAGATGTCGATAGACATATTTTTCTATAAAATTTACAAAAAAGCAGCTCTACACTTCTCCCTTTGATCACAGAAAATGCTGGCTAAAAATTCTTCACATTCATATTGCAAGTCTAATTCTTAGAGCATTAAATTTCATTCTTCTGCTCATTTCTAATACTTTTAAAACACATTATTGTAAATATGGCACTGAAGTAACCATACACACACAGACACGCACACACCTATATGTGTGTGCGTGAGTGTGTGTGTGTGTGTGTGTGTGTGTGTGTATAGAGACAGAGAGACAGAGACAGAGGAGAGTGGCATGTGCTGACCAGGCAGTGTGCCCTGGGCACTGGCATGAATCCTACGCCACACTTCACACATAGAGCACTTTTGTATATAACACAGGAGCCTGAGTCCTTGTAATAAGTATTTAACAGGCATAAACAGGCACATATACTTTAAGCAAAATATATTCAAATCAGTGTAAAATAAAGAGACAAACCCATGAACAAATGCTGACTATAAACAGAATATCTTCTTTTTACATTTATCATGTATTTTTAATCCACTCTTTTCCCACTACAACAGATAATCTTCCTTCATTCTAATTCAATTACGAAAGTGGGAGTGAATGACTTCTGCCCAACAGTGCCAAAGATGAAGAAGTCTTTATACAGTGCAATAAGTTTATTCAACAACCCAGTGAAGTATTGGGAAGTACAACCTGCAACATTTCGTTGTGTTTTGAGCAGAATGAGTGTTCAGCTTGGGAACTTCAGAAAGTAATAATTAGTAATTAGTGATATCCATTTAATGTAAAGTTCAAAAATTGTTACATTTGGAATACTTGAACTCTATTTAAAATGGTGGTATTATGCACATAAGCAAAAAATCTATTCCCATGTGTTAAGTCCACTGACTTACTGTACGACAAAAAATTTCAACAGAATTTTGCAAAAACTATTGATACATCAGGAATAAAGGAAATAAGTATCTGTTGCAGTTTCCTTTTACATATAAATGATTTTGCATAAATCTCATGCTTGAATGTTCTTTCTCAGTAACAAAAAATAAGACATTCAGTATTTAACACTTTGTTATCAAGTGCATTTAAAAAAGAACTGTACTGTAAATGGAATGCTTGACTTAACAAACTTTGTGCTCTTTCATCTGCTATTAGAAAAAGAAAATTGACAAGTACGGTTATATAAAGAGTATGTTATATTCTTATTCTGTCTTTAAAAACTTGGGTATTACTGTAATATTTCTAATAATGTTTAAGTATGGTTTGATATAATCTTATTCAAATTCTCATGCCTTAGAGCCTTACTGTCTTTATGTTTAAAACTCCTTATAATAAAGCCTTCAGTAAGTGTTTATTACCAACTCAACAGATGCTATTCATAACAGCTTTTTTCAAGCTGTAGCACATGCTTTTCTTTTTAACTATTATTACCTGATTATAAAACCTCTATAGAAATGCATAGTGAGTGTTTATATAAAATCTCACACTTTTTATTATCACAGTTATTATAAGCTTTTAACAGTGTATCAATTGTTAGGTTATATAACACTGTCACCTCAATGCTGAGGAATATTTTTGAGATGTCCCTTTGTAAGACCTTCCTTGGAAGAGACTGGATACTATCAACTCTACACCAAACTGTCTCCTTAAATATGCACAAACTGGATAACTCTGAAAAACACACCTGGTATAACTGAATAGGCAGAGCATTAAACAGAATGCACAGCTCTGTATAAAAATTAAGAGGACTTACATATATTTTTGTTGGTGTTCAACATAAGTAAAACTAGAAAATAAGGAAAACATTAAAATATTGGTTTGAAATAAAATATTTTGCTTTGGTTTAATTTTTCTTCTCCCATTCAGGAACATAAACTATTTTTCATAAAACTCTTATATTTTTACTAAAACATTTTTAGTAAAGTGTTAATGCTTATTCTTAATAATAGTACCGAAATATCCCAAATTATACCTGTGCCATGAAAGATAATCACCTTTATGGTAAACCACCTCAAAAACTAGACTTTAAATAATTTTGGGGAGAGCAGTACCTTACAGATATGTAAAATGGGGTGGAGGGTCTGGATATCCAGGTCAGGAATGGGTAAATAGGTCTTCTTCTTCATAGTGAGGTTCCCCAACTCTGGCACTGCTGACACTCTAGGCTGGATCATTCTCTGTGGGGAGTGCTATCCTGTCCTTTGCAGAATGTCTGGCAGCTCCCTGGTCTCTACTCACTAGATGCCAGCAGCACTTGCACGCCGGCCCCACAGTGTGACAATCAACAATTTCTCCCCAAAACACCAATGTCCCGGGGGAAGGGGTGGAGCCAAATTGCAGCTGGTTGAGAACTACTGCTTTATAGAAAATTTACTTAATTTCTAAATTCTGACACAAATTTGGAAACCTGAAACAAAATAGTTAGTATTTTTGTTTGGTAAAACTGTAGGGGCAAGACTAAAGTGTGATTAAAATAATAGCACCAGTAGTGATGTAACAGAAAGAGCCCAGGGATACAGAGCTCTGAGTTGGAAAAACATACACAGAAGTCCAGTTCCACTTATAGTCTTGGGCAAATCACAATCTCTTTGAACCTGTCTTCTCATCTATAAAGGGTAGGGATGAGAATACCGATCAAATAAGTTGCTATAAGAACTGAATAATAAAAGTACATGTGAAAATGCTTTGCAAACCATAAAGATTCATGAAACATGCATAACTGTTACACTGGACAATAATTTACTGCAAGAAAAATTAAAGATTAAGAAGTCCTTTAAAAACAGAAGAATACCTAACAATGATAATCATCCTAAAATTAAAATGTTCTAAAGTTTTAATAGTTTTAATAAATAAAATTCATTTTTCTTTCTTTTTTAAAATCCATTTTCTACAATATATCATAAAAATAAAATTGTGACATCATGCCACTTATAAGAACATAAGTAGAAGTGAAATGTTCACTGAAATTGTAAGAATCCAGTTCTTGAAATTAAATTAAATTCATAAGGTTAGTGCTAAGGTTAGAATCATCTAAACAAATAGATTAGTCTATGATCTGAATAGAGAAGCTTAAAGTAGCTAAATTAACCTTTTCTAAAAAGAAAAGACAGCAAAATTTTTAAAATACTGGAAATGATTCCTGAAATCACTGCAATTAATTTCCTGTATTTAATGTTTGTGTTTTTCATCCCACAGCTGTTAAGCATTTTTGGTTATATGTTCGCAAAAGACAAATCACTAATAAAAATCATAAGCAACCAAAACTGCATTAAAGCTTCTGCCACAATCCCATTTTACGGTAAATACAAAATATTACCCACTTGAAATCCATTAAAGTTTGGAAGCAAATGAATTACTACAACTTACTGGGTTTATTAAGGACTTCAAGGTAGAAAAAAAAAATCTCATTGACCATCTATCCTTATTTCCTCCCAAATACTACAATAAAAATGATCACTGAATTCATGAAACAAATATAATACTTTTAGAAAATCACTTGAAGTCACTAAAACTAAAGCTTTTTTCCTAAATCAATTTTGTTCCTCCTTAAACTACTGCATTATTTTTCTTTTGTTTTTAATTCCATCTTTTGGGAAAAGAATTGTCTTACCTTGGCCTTAATTACTTCTCTACTCACATGGTCCTTAACCTACTGCAACTGACTTAATTTTCTTTCCCCAAATTGTACCATATGAATAATACTTAATAGTAATAGGTGGTATGTAAAGAACATTTTCAGACATTCTTCCAAAAGCCTTACTTGCATTTATTCATTTAATCCTCACAATAGCCCTGTGAGGTAAAAAGAAACGAAACTGAGTCATTTGTAGTGAGATGGATGGACCTAGAGTCTGTCATACAGAGTGAAGCAAGTCAGAAAGAAAAACAAATACCGTATGCTAACACATATATATGGAATCTAAAAAAAAAAAAAAAAAAAATGGTTCTAAGGAACCTAGGGGCAGACGAAGAGAATGGACTTGAGGACACGGGGAGGGGGAAGGGAAAGCTGGGACGAAGTGAGAGAGTGGCATGGACATATATACACTACCAAATGTAAAATAGGTAGCTAGTGGGAAGCAGCTGCATAGCACAGGGAGATCAGCTCAGTGCTTTGTGACCACCTAGAGGGGTGGGATAGGGAGGATGGGAGGGAGATGCAAGAGGGAAGAGATATGGGGATATATGTATATGTATAGCTGATTCACTTTGTTATAAAGCAGAAACTAACACACCATTGTAAAGCAATTATACTCCAATAGAGATGTCAAAAAAAAATAAAATTAAGATATACAGTGTAAAAAAAAAAATAGCCCTATGAGGGAGCTACATTTACTTATTCCTATTTTTTGGGGGTGTGAAAATTGGAAAACAAAGATTGGATACCTTGTGGCAGACCTAGGATTTGATCCCAGCAGTCTGGTTCCAGGTTTTAACCACGATGACACACTAATTTTTTAGTCAGTGATCAACCTTATAAAAAGGTAGACAGTGCTTCCTCCTGGACATTCTTTGCTTACTTGGCTTCCACCTATCATGCCTTTCAGGTTGCTCTTTTTTTTTTTTTTTTTTAATAGTTAAGATGTACCATTGTACTTTATTTATTTATTTTTAAAATTTACTTATTTAATTTATTGATCTTTGGCTGCATTGGGTCTTCGTTGTTGTGTGTGGGTTTTCTCTAGTTGCGGTGAGCGGGGGCTACTCTTCGTTGCAGTGCGCGGACTTCTCATTGTGGTGGCTTCTCTTGTTGCGGAACACGGGCTCTGGGCACGCGGGCTTCAGTAGTTGTAGCACGCGGGCTCAGCAGTTGTGGTGCATGGGCTTAGTTGCTTCGTGGCATATGGGATCTTCCCGGACCAGGGATCGAACCCGTGTCCCCTGCACTGGCAGGCGGAATCTTAATCACTGTGCCACCAGGGTTGCTCTTTAATGGCTAGTGTTCCCCAATATTGTTTTGGCCTCTTCACTTTGCCCCTGGTAATCTCATCCATTTCTAAACATTAGCCATAATGTCTCATGTGAAGGCCTCTGAAATCCACGTCTCAAAAGTGGGTCTTAGGTATCACCTCACACCAGTCAGAATGGCCATCATCAAAAAATCTACAAACAATAAATGCTGGAGAGGGTTTGGAGAAAAGGCAACCCTCTTGCACTGTTGGTGGGAATGTAAATTGATACAGCCACTATGGAGAACAGTATGGAGGTTCCTTAAAAAACTGAAAATAGAACTACCATATGACCCAGCAATCCCACTATTGGGCATATACCCTGAGAAAACCATAATTCGAAAAGAGTCATGTACCACGATGTTCACTGCAGCTCTATTTACAATAGCCAAGACATGGAAGCAACCTAAGTGTCCATCAACAGATGAATGGATAAAGAAGATGTGGCACATATATACAATGGAATATTACTCAGCCATAAAAAGAAACGAAATTGAGTTATTTGTAGTGAGGTGGATGGACCTAGAGTCTGTCATACAGAGTGAAGTAAGTCAGAAAGAGAAAAACAAATACGGTATGCTAACACGTATATATGGAATCAAAGAAAAAAAAAAAAGGTCATGAAGAACCTAGGGGTAAGACGGGAATAAAGACACAGACCTACTAGAGAATGGACTTGAGGATATGGGGAGGGGGAAGGGTAAGCTGTGACAAAGTGAGAGAGTGGCATGGACATATATACACTCCCAAATGTAAAACAGATAGCTAGTGGGAAGCAGCCGCATAGCACAGGGAGATCAGCTCGGTGCTTTGTGACCACATAGAGGGGTGGGATAGGGAGGGCGGGAGGGAGGGAGATGCAGAGGGAAGAGATATGGTGATATATGTATATGTATAGCTGATTCACTTTGATATAAAGTAGAAACTAACACACTATTATTGTAAAGCAATTATACTACAATAGAGATGTTAAAAAAAAAGAAAAAAAAAAGCGGACCTTGCTGGGGAGTAACAAACTCTCAAAAGCAAACCCAGGGCTTCCCTGGTGGCGCAGTGGTTAAGAATCCGCCTGCCAACGCAGGGAACAGAGGTTCGAGCCCTGGTCCGGGAAGATCCCACAGGCTGCAGAGCAGCTAAGCCCGTGCACCACAACTACAAAGCCTGTGCTCTGGAGCCGGCGAGCCACAACTACTGAAGCCCACGCGCCTAGAGCCCGTGCTCCACAACAAGAGAAGCCACAATAATGAGAAGCCCACGCACCACAACTAGAGAAAAGCCTGTGCACAGCAACTAAGACCCAATGCAGCCAAAAATATATAATTAATTAATTTTTTAAAAAAGTGCTTAACCCATCTTTCAAGACTTCCATGATCTACATTTAAGTAATGCTTTTTAGTTCATGTTTACATCTTTTTATACTCCAGCTGAAGATTACTTGCTATTTCTCAAATATGGTCTGTATTTTCCGGCTTCTGTGTCTTTATTAATGCTGTCCTTTGCATCTATCAAAGTCTTATCCAACCTCAAATGTCTGTGTCAAAGGTCACCCATCTCAGTTCATCTTCCTGATTCTCCCATAAACAGATGTGGCTTCTCACACCCCACCCTCCAAATCTTCCCAGTATTTTGATGTGCTTCTCTTCTGTACTTATCACAATCTAACTTATTATAGCTATTTATACATGGGTTGTTTTCTTCACATTCTCTAGAGGATTGTAGATATCTTGAGTGTAAGCACTTGATTGCAAAGTCATCTTTGCATCCCCTTTTTCTCCCCCCCCACCAAAGCCTACCACACTTCATTGGCTCAAAACATTCTTCTGGATTAAATCAGCAAAGGGTGCTTATCGAAGGGAAAGAAAAAGCCTTTATCCTCATTCTAACAAGGCAATGTGTTTTTATCCTACATATCTTTCTTTCATCCTAGAAGCTCCTCCTCCCGCTCCAGTTCTCCCACAGACCTATACTCACCTGATGCAGATGTGCTGTGTGTTCCACATTACTCTGAAGTAGGGGCAGATGGCATTTTTTCCCATTGCACATTTTTTCTCAATACAGTTTCTATCACAGGCTCTGGGGAGCTCTAAAACAGATCCCCCCACCCCATCAGCTCTGACCAGTGCTGTAACAAGGTACATATTCCCAGCAGTGACATCTCTCCCTTGGTAAAATAACAGCATGAAAATAAAGATAACTGCTTTAAAATGAGCCCTTCCATAGTCAAGGGAAAGAGCTTACAGAGGGCCCTTTAAAATGAGACCTTCTAAAGAAAGGGGAAGGGCTTACTGAGGGACCTTTAAAACGAGTCCTTCCATAGAGAGGGGAAGAGGTTACAAAGGCTGGAAGGGGCAGAAACACAAGGACAAATTAGGCCAAGGGGCAAAAGCATGTGCCATGTTCAGCTCTACATGGAGGGTGCAATGAGTCACATGAATTCCTAATATTAAAACTTGCAGTTTGAGTGCTGGAGATTTCCTTTTTTTTTTTTTAATTTTTAGTTTTTAACACTTTCATTGGAGTATAATTGCTTTACAATGTTGTGTTAGTTGCTGCTGTATAACAAAGTGAATCAGCTATATTTATACATATATACCCATATCCCCTTCCTCTTGCATCTCCCTCCCACCCTCCCTATCCCACCCCTCTAGGTGGTCACAAAGCACCGAGCTGATCTCCCTGTGCTATGTGGCTGCTTCCCACTAGCTATCTTGGCATGGACATATATACACTACCAAATGTAAAAAAGAGATTTCCTTTTTATTAAGGAAAATTTTCAATAGAAGCAAAAGTAGACAAAACACTACAATGAACTTTCATCTACTTCTCACTCAGTTTTTAAAATTACCAACTTAAGCCAATCTTATTCATTTAAACTCCCATCACTATTATTATTTTTAATAACAGCTTTATTGTGGATATAATTCACATACTGTACAATTTACCATTTAAAGTATACAGTTCAAAGGTTTTTAATATATTCAAGCTTAGCAGCCATCACCACAACCAATTTCAGAACATTTTTATCACTCCAAAAAGAAACCCTGTCCTGATTAATGTCATTTACTCCCAGCCTTAGGTAACCGCAAATCTACTGTTTCTATCAATTTGCCTATTCTGGACATTTCATATAAATGGAATCATATAATATGTGGTCTTTTGTGACTGGTTTCTTCCACTTATAATGTTTTCAAGGTTCATTCATGTTGTAGCATGTGTCAGTACTTCACTCCTTTTTATTGCCAAGTAATATTCCATTGTATAGATGGACCACACTTATTCATCCATTCACCAGCTGATCAACATATAAGTTGTTTCTACTTTCTGGCTGTTATAAATATGTGCATTCAAGTTTTTGTGTGAACGTATGTCTTCACTTTTCCTGGGTATACACTTAGGAGTAAAACAGATGGGTCAAACGGCAACTTTATGTTTAACTTTTTGAGGAACTGTAGATTGTTTTCTGAAGTGGCTGTGCCATTTTTAATTTTCATCAGCAATATATGTAGATTCCAATATCTCCACATCCTCACCAACATTTGTAATTGTCCATATTTTTTATTTCAGCTATCCTAGAGAATGTGAAGTGGTACTTCATTGTGGCTCTGATTTGCATTTTCCTGATGACTAGTGATGTTGAGCATCTTTTCATGGGTTTATGGACCATTTGTTATCTTTGGAGAAACATTTATTCAGATCCTTCACTCATTTTAATATTATTATTATTATTATTGAGTTGTACGAGTTCTTTATTTATTCTAGACACAAGTTCTTAATCAGATATATGATTTGCAAAATTTTTCTCCCATGTGTGGGTTGGTTTTTTTTTTTTCCACTTTCTTGATAGTATCTTTTGGCACAGAAAACAATTTAAATTTTAATGACATCCAATTTACCTATTTTTTCTTCTGATTCTTGCGCTTTTAGTGCCACATCTAAGAAACTGATGCCTAACCGAAGGTCATAATGACTAACATTATATTTTCTTCTAAAATTTAACCATATTAGCTATAACACTTAGGTCTTTGTTCCATTTTCAGTAAATTTTTGCATGTGTTCCAGTTGTCTTAGCACCATTCGTTCAAAGCAGATCAAGATAAAAAAGATTTCTATCACTCCAGAAGGTTCTTCCGTGCCCCTTCCCAGTTCATACTCCCACTTCACCCAGCAAACATCCATTCATTCACTCACTCCACCAAGCAGACATCCCAGAACCTTGCCACCCTCTCCTAAAAATTTCAGTATGTGTCAGTACTTCACTCCTGTATAACCCTCTCCTAAAAATTTCCTTAATAACTGTTAACTTGAGTAAACATAAGTAACAGGAATTCTGCTTCCTGGATCCACATGGCCCACCCTCTCCTTTAACAAAAAAGAAAACATTCCCATTAATTTGGCATTCCCATTAATTTGGCAAGGGAAACGCATCTTATAACCCTTTCCTGAGTCTGAAAACGCTATTGCTTTGTACTCAGTCCCAGTCAGTGAAAAAAAAAAAATTTAATGGATTATACAGACAACTACTTTTTAATTGTGTATATTATCTTGGAACTTTACTCTGTGAGGGTGGAAAGTACTGGCTGCTCCATGAGCCTCTGAGTGCTTCCTTGCTCTCTCTTTGCCGTCTGCGGCTGGTAGTATGCTGGTCTTTTTAAATTCTTCTCTCTATACCTCCTTATTTGATGAAGTTTCTATGATGTCTTCTAGTTTTGTTATCATGTGGCTTATTGATTTGAATTGTACTTTTATCTCATGTGGTTTACTTAGGAGTTAACCAGGAGAAACACAAAGCAACAGTCCAATTGTCTGAAGAGTAAAGATTTGCAAAATATCTTCTTGAAATAAGAGCTATCCTCTCAAAAACAATTAGAAAGAAGGTACAATATCATTTGCATATGATTCATATGTACCTGAAAAACCCAAGAGAATCAACTGAAAAATGATGAGTGTCACACATATTAACAAAAAATGGGTATCCATAAACATATAAAAACCCCCTAAAAATAAATAAGAAAAAGACAAATAACACAACAGAAAAATGAGCAAAAAACATTAACAGGCATACCTCAGAAGAGAAAATCCAAATGGCTGAAAAACATTTGAAAAAATGTTCAGCCTCTTTAGTAATCAGGGAAATGGAAATTAAAATCACAAGTAATACCATCATATACCTAAAAACTGGGGGGAAAGTTAGATAATGTCAAGTATTAATGAGATCTAAAACAACTGTAGCCTTTCATTCCCACCACCTCCACTTGCTTACCTGTAACCTCCCTCCAGCGGTGAGACACCTGGCTCCCCCATTCACCACACAGTTACATAACCATTCCTTTCCAGCATACATCACAGTAGTGTCAGAACTATTGACTTAAACCCCTGTGCTCATTCATTTTTACCCCTCTGCCTTGCTTTGTTCTTCTCCATTGCACTCCACACCACTTGATATGTTTATTTTCTCTCTTCCTCTTCAGTGATAACAGGGACTTTTACTGCTGGGTTCTCAGCACCTAAAACTGCCTTGAACAAAGTAGGTGCTCAACAAATATTAGCTGGATGAATAAATGAATTAAAAATCTTTATTATGGTTTATTACCATAATTACCAGTCTCAGTCAGACCTTTCCTAGCCAGCACTAGTTATTTGGCTCTGAGATAGTTTATCTACTTCAGTCAAATTATAATCATAGAATATAATTTAGACTTTCATCAATTCAACTGACTTCTCTCCCTAATTGCTACAATTATAACCACCAACTGAGGGAATTCCCTGGTGGTCCAGTGGTTAGGGCTCTGTGCTTTCACTGCCGAGGGTGAGGGTTCAATCCCTGGTCGGGGAACTAAGATCCAACAAGCCGTGCAGCACAGCCAAAAATAAATAAAAATTTTTAAAAATTTTAAATAAAATAAAATAACCACCAACTGAAACAGTGAACTATCACAATCACTTGCATCTTCTAGTTTTCCTCTAAGGCCTGACTCAAACCACCCTTCCCACCCCCTGCCAAACCTAAACCTCCTGGACACCATCAACCTTATTTAAATTTCCTAGACACTTTCAATTTTGAGTGTTGTAGCTATCTATTGATAAATATTTTCACATTTGTTAGGAACATGAACAACATAATCACTATCATAAGTTCAAATCACAGAGTTAAAAGAATAATTTAATAAAAATTAAGCTGTTAATTTTACATTAACCTTCCAAAAGAACTGTGAGGGCATGCAGAATGATTTTTGGAAAAAGTACAGATTTGCTCTCTTTTCCTTAGTGTGGAAGTCTGAGTTTTAAGAACAAACACTAAAAGGAAACATATGGAAAAGATCAGTAACAAGATGAAATCTTGGCCCAAATATGGTCTGCCACGTTTTACATACCAGTGTCTCAAATAATAGATGAGATTTTTACAGTATTGCCAAAACATCTCTTGAAACACTGTACACTTTTTTAAAATCTGAAGTATAATGAAATAAATCTTGTGCGTTCTTTATAAAAACCTAATGGAAAATACTATTTTGAGGAAACAAAAACAAATTCCAGGAATCACTTTACCTTATTAGTTTGTACAAGCTTTAAAGAATCTCCCAAAGAATGAACTCAAAGTTCACTGCCAAGAGATACAAGTTAACTCTCTGTTTAAAATATGAAAATATTGGTATAAAAATATAGCATTTAAGTAGTTAACTGCCACTCTTCAAGAGAGAGACAACTCAGTGAAATTTGTAAATTTTCTACATCTGCAAAATAAAGGCAATAATAGCTGGTCAACAGAAGTTCCTAATTCCATCTTATTCAATACTATAAAATTACTTTTTGGACTAGTGAAGACAGACAAATCAGAGATTTGTCTTCTGAGTGAATTCCATAACTAAGAGATTAATTTTATTTCAAAGGTTATTAGAACGCATGCTAGTGGATGTATTTGGGAGGAAGGTGAGAAACGGGATAGCTGATAGAAAAGAAGGTATACTTCTTTGTATGGAAAAGTAATATATTTAATCTGTGTCACGAATGACCATCTATTTCATTTTTAAAATAAACTAGATGTGAAATGCTGTATGTTTCTAATCCCGGTTCCTTGTCTTAATAAAGGGAAGCACTGGTGTGAACACACGGTATCAGACAACCGAGGTCTCAAGATGACTCTGAGTTCCACCTTAAAATGCCAAGACACTGAGCTCCATGTTACAGTGGACCTTACTTTGAAGAATTCTTTGGCATGAAAATGAAAATAAAAACAGTAATCAGTACATGCTGTTTCATTTAGTTCTGTTTGCCTTTCATACTAGAGGAAATTCTTGCCATACCTCAAACCAAAATTAAGGGGAAAAGAAAGAAGTAAGCCACATAAATCTGACCAAGAACACAAGCATTTTAATTTGAGTCCACAAAGTTTTGGATAATGAAAAGAAATACATAATTTTAATTCAACCCAAGTATTTTCCAAGTAGATTATATTTGCTTAAATTGCTATAGCAATCCAAGGGACAGCCCTGCCTGGACACACAGTTACTGTGGATTTTTAAGAGATTCAGTTTAAGAATTTAGGAATTTCTGATTCATTTACAGGATTTGCAAATTCATCAGCCCCTGAAAGCTAAAGCAAACTCAACAGGTATGATGATAAAATAATTTTCAATTTTTAAAGAAAATATTCCTACTGTTAAAAATATATTTGATTTAACATTAAAATAGATTGTAGCCATCATAAATGCACATTTTTATAAGCAATATTTTGTAAAAGCTACATTAAAATTTGATTAGCAAAAATATTCAGGGAAATAATATAGGGAATTTAATTTTCTAAATTAAAATCTTTGTTTAGATTTTTTTTTACTTTGAATGAAAGATTCTCACGTTAATGGAATAATTTTCTGTTTCTCTCTCCCTCTCCCTCTCCCTCTCTCTCTCTCTCAACTTTAAGTGACAAAAAACCGGCAAACGCCTTTGAGCCATACATCTGAGCAATGCTAGAGATTCTGGTTTTAGAGAAATGGGTATTTGTACAAATTTCACTAGAAATGTTCTCAAAATTTCTTTATTAACCAAATCCCTGATATTACGATGTGTCTGCCTCTTCCTCAAAGAGAAAATACAAGTACTCTATCTAGCACTGAAGGTTCTAGTTTCTTGGGTTTCAGTTAATTAAGATCCAAATTTATTATGGCTAAAAATAATTTTGAGACTTTCATATTTTTAATAGCAAAAGAGTTTTACTTCCTTAGGCCTTGTGTGTGATAGTGATGTACACAACTTTAATTTTACAGAGTTAAATTTAAAACTGCTTTGGAAAAAATTCTGAATCATATCCTAATACTTGGTTTCTTATATTTTAGTTTCTGTGGCATACCAATAAAACAATTAAGTTTTTAAAATAATAAAATGCTATGAAGCTTTCCAATTACTTTAAACTTTCCAGGACAAAGTTCCATCTCATTTTGATTAGTAATTTAAATTAGAACTTTCTTGATGAAAGCACGAGTGCTTTTTTCCAGGTAAGAGAAATGTTATGACATAGAAACTTTTTTAGCTATAATATGAAAAATTCATATTAATGAGTAATTTAAAAAACCTGGTAACATATTTCACTTTGCTTTAAACTTTCTTTTTCACATTTGTGATTTTTCTACTAAACAAAGTAAGGAATACAGGTAGGAAAGTGAATACAGTATACTGTGACAGAGAAATATTCAACAGAAAAGAGAACAGCCATGTTCTCTGTGAAAATGTTCATTTAGAGAAATCACTGTGGTGAAATAAATGCCTAGAAATAATCAACATTAGTAGCAATAAACATCACTAACAAGATGTAATCTATAACAAAAAATCAATCATGCATTCAACAAATCTGTGAGCACTTACAAACTGTGCATTGTACTAGAGTCTGTCAAAAATTAGAGGGTGAGAAATGAGATGATTGACAGTGAGTTATAATGTTTTGCTATGAGTTATCCTATAGGAGACAAGGCATAAATTGCCAAGCATAAAAGGCAGAAGTAATAAAAATATGCCTTGCAGATGGCTGGTAAAAGATTAGCTGAATGAAAAATTTGGATAAAAAGAAATAAGAGAGCACTATAACAGGGAAAATGATCAGGGGTGAAGTTGAGGAGTAAGAAAAATAGAAAATAATGGGTATATCAATGGAGATGGAATGGATTTCAGACCAGAAAACAGCACTTATTGAAAAGGGAGTGGGACAAGGTTGAGCTACAGGGCCGAGGTCCTCAGTGGATGAGGACAATGATGACGAGCTCAGATTTAGAAGAGAAACTGTCTTCAGGGAAAGACTTTTCTTCTTAGGTGGCCAAGAAGACCAAAAGCAGATAATACTAAGAATCCCTTTATTTTCAGAGAGGCCTTCGTCATGAGGTCTTGATTCCTAGGCAAAGGTAAGTGCTGAACCAAAAGTATCATCCAGGTCTCCTTTTTCCCCAACAATTTCTTGTAGTTGTTGAACAGTCATGACTTTAATTCTCAAATGTAAGGTTACTAACTGATGATTAATGATGTTCTAACACAAGGATAAAATTCAGAGTTCTGATGAGCAGTACTCTTTTCAAAGTTCAACTGTGTATCAGTCAGCTTCTGAGACCCCCTACATGGCCTGACCCCGCACAGCTGCATGTCTCTGCCTCTTTGCTTCTACTTTCATCTCAACTCCATGGTGCAGTACTTTAAATGAAGTATGACAAGCACTTTAAAAAAAAGTTGATATGTTATAGTATAATGAGTATAATAATATACTTTCAATACATAAAATATTATCAACTAGAGAGTAATATGTATAGGGTGTTCTATACCCATTCCTGGGAATCTCCCAAAGTCTTGGCCAAATGATGTCTGCAAAGGTTTCCCTGTCTCCCCCAAGCAGGGTTAAGCCACTGGTTCCCACAGCACTGGTATCTCTGCTGCAAACCATATTTCCCTCTGCCTGAGAATATGGTTCACTGTGCTGTGCCTCTCTTGTCCACTAAATTGTATGCACTTAATTGTATGCTCATGTCTTCATATTTTCTTCATTTCCGTGTTTCCCACCAAGCACAATGCCTCACCCCTAAAATTCAAGACAATCATCAAGTAACCCAATCAAACTAACTAAATCACTAGTAATATTTGCAAGGCTCTTTTCTAACCATGTCCCCACACAACATCTAGTACAGGGTCACTAATTATAGCAGGTGAAAAAGCACTCCTAATCATACCCACTGGGAGCTTCCCAGTGCCCTGTCTGGGTCAGCCAGCACTGAACACTGCCCTCTGGGATGAGACCACACTCTTTCACTTCTCCTCCCAGGACTCTATCTTACTTCATGCATGAACACTGCAGTGTGAAGATTATGGCTCAGCTATATTAATGAATTAAACTAGGTGTTCATTCCCAGAGTGCAAATTCCTGAGGTCACAATTTAGGCCTCTAGGTTCTGGTTGAGATTGGCTGTAACAGTCTTATTTTGCTCCTTCAACAGTTAACCACCGCATTCCAAACATCTCACCCTTTGTTGCTTACACGTTTTTGCTCATCTCTTCTATCTGCAAATCTTCCCTATTTCCCTCTGTGAGAACCCTCATATTCCTTCAAAGTCTAATTCAAATGCCATGACCTCCATGAATCACATGGATAAAAAGGAACAATGGATGGAGTCTATTTAGATTTGCGAAAGGAAACTTTATGAATTTCAAAATCAAAATTGTTTAAAAGATGAAACCATTACCATTTTGGCATTTTACGTAGGAAGGGATAAGATTAAATAGAAGTCAATATATTAGAGTAAATGATTGTCTATTCTATTTTCTTGGTGAAAAAAGAGGCAAGGTCATCATCTGATTCTCCACTAAGACCTAAACTCCTGGGAGACAGGACAGTGTGTTTTTAATATCTGTGCATCTAGAAATTAACTCCAAAATATTAGTGGAAAAAAAGAAGCTAGGAAGGTAATAGGAAAAATGTATAGAATAACCAATTAGAAACTAATTTTGTAGAATGTAAATATTGTGTGTGTTTGTGATTTAAAGTAGTTATTCAAGTAAAGTCAGAGACAAAATAATTGGATTCTGCAAACTATTTCACAGGGAAAACTTGAAGTCACAGTCTTGGACAGAAAACACTAACAGGAAACATGATAGTTATTTTTAATATCTCAAGCTTTCACATAAAATGGAGTGTTCTATGTTCTTCCAAAGAGCAGAAAAGAACATCAGCAAACAAAAGGTGCAGCGGGAAAATTTTGGTTAATATCAAGAATCTCCTAAGTAACTAAAACATAGAGTCTCTCTTCTCATAGGCAGTAAACATCACTGAAGGGGCCAAATAGTCAGTGAGAACATCCAGCATTTATACGGAAAGAGCACTTGGCTTTGGGGTGGAGAGATGTCATGCTATCATTGTAAATCTATAGTCTAGTAAGCAAGACAAATCGAGATTCTCCTAAAAGATGGTTACTTAGTCTGGTTCAATGCAGTATGTGACTTTTTAAAAAATACCACCTTATACACTAATTTTGGTCTGAGCAGCACCCATTAATTCTGGACATTCTTTTATATATTTCAATACAGATATAGATATTATGCATTTTATATAACTGTCAATTTATATACAAATTATTCTAAGTTTACTCACTTTTCCCACAATATATTTCCTTTTTGCCTTGTAATAGGACAAAAAAAGGAACATGGGCTTTTCAAGTCCAGTATGTGTCCTTTTCTTCTTTCTTGGAGTCAAAGTATATTGCCAGTATGAAAGTTATCAATGGGATGAAGATTATGACCAAGAACCAGATGATGCCTACCAACCAGAATTCCAATTTCATCAAAATGAAGATTATGGAGTTCCATTTCATCAGCATACTTTAGGTTGTGCCAGTGAATGCTTCTGTCCACCTAACTTTCCATCATCAATGTACTGTGATAATCGCAAACTCAAGGCTATCCCAAATATTCCAGCATACATTCAGCAAGTTTATCTTCAGTTTAATGAAATTGAGGCTGTGACTGCAGATTCATTCATCAATGCCACTCATCTTAAAGAAATCAACCTCAGCCACAACAAAATTAAATCTCAAAAGATTGATCATGGTGTGTTTGCTAAATTGTCAAATCTACTACAACTTCACCTACAGCATAACAATTTAGAAGACTTTCCATTTCCTCTTCCTAAGTCTTTGGAAAGGATTCTTCTTGGTTACAATCAGATCTCCAGACTGCAGACAAATGCTGTGAATGGGCTAGTAAACTTGACCATGCTTGATCTTTGTTATAATCAAATTGATGATTCTACATTACAAGAAAAAATCCTTGCGAAAATGGAAAAACTAATGCAGCTTAACCTATGTAATAACAGATTAGAATCAATGCCTCCTGGTTTGCCTTCTTCACTTATGTATCTGTCTTTAGAAAATAATTCAATATCTGCTATACCAGAAAATTACTTCAATGAACTCCCAAAACTTCATGCTCTAAGAATGTCACACAATAAACTACAGGACATCCCATATTATATTTTTAATCTTTCCAACCTTATAGAGCTCAATGTTGGACACAACAAACTGAAGCAAGCATTCTATATTCCAAGAAATTTAGAACACCTATACCTAGAAAATAATGAAATTGAAAGTATGTAAAATTTCATTTTTTTGTGTGTATTGGTTTTATTTTTATTATTTATTTATTTTTAATTATTTACTTATTTATTTTTAATTTTTATTTTATATTGGAGCATAGTTGATTAACAACGTTGTTAGTTTCAGGTGAACAGCAAAGTGATTCAGTTATACATATACATGTATTTATTCTTTTTCAAATTCTTTTCCCATTTAGGTTATTATAGAATATTGAGCAGCGTTCCCCGTGCTATAGAGTATGTCCTTGTTGTACGTGTCAATCCCAAACTCCCAATCTATTCCTCTCCCCCACTCTTCCCCCCTGGTAACAATAAGTTTGTTCTCTCAGTCTGTGAGTCTGTTTCTGTTTTGTAAGTAAGTTCATTTGTATCATTTTTTTCTTAGATTCTGCATATACGTGATATCATATGATATTTTTCTTTCTCTGACTTACTTCACTTAGTGTGATAATCTCCAGGTCCATCCATGTTGCTGCAAATGGCATTATTTCATTCTTTTTTAATGGCTGAGTAATATTCCATTGTATATATG
The DNA here is from genome assembly GCF_009873245.2 of Balaenoptera musculus. Classification (NCBI taxonomy): domain Eukaryota; kingdom Metazoa; phylum Chordata; class Mammalia; order Artiodactyla; family Balaenopteridae; genus Balaenoptera; species Balaenoptera musculus. The sequence goes on along the minus strand of NC_045790.1, from coordinate 26,310,026 downwards.
TATCATATCTTGTTTATCCATTCATCTGTCGATGGATATTTAGGTTGCTTCCATGTCTTGGCTATTGGAAACAGTGCTGCAATGACATCTGGGGTGCCTCTATCCTTTCGAACCATGGATTTCTCCGGATATATGCCCAGGAGTGGGATTGCTGGATCATATGGTAGCTGTATTTTTAGTTTCTTAAGGAACCTCCATACTGTTCTCCATAGTGGCTGTACCAATTTATATTCCCACCAACGATGTAGGAGGGTTCCCTTTTCTCCACACCCTCTCCAGCATTTATTGTTTATAGATTGTTTGATGATGGCCATTCTGACTGGTGTGAGGTGATATCTCATTGTAGTTTTGATTTGCATTTCTCTAATAATTAGCGATGTTGAGCATCTTTTCATGTGCCTCTTGGCCATCTGTATGTCGTCTTTAGAGAAATGTCTCTTTAGGTCTCCTGACCATTTTTTAATTGGGTTGTTTGGTTTTTTGTTATGGAGTTGTATGAGCTCTTTATAAATTTGGGAGACTGATCCCTTGTCAGTTGCATCGTTTGCAAATATTTTCTTCCATTTTGTAGGTTATCTTTTCATTTTTTTAATGGTTTCCTTTGCTGTGCAAAAGCTTTTGAGTTTAATGAGGTCCCATTTGTTTATTTATTATTTTATTTCCATTACTCTAGGAGATGGCTTAGAAAAGATATTGCTGTGATTTATGTCAAAGAGTGTTCTGCTTATGTTTTCCTCTAACAGTTTTATAGTATCTGGTTTTACATTTAGGTCTTTAATCCATTTTGAGTTTGATTTGTGTATGGTGTTAAAGAATGTTCTAATTTCATTTTTTTACATGTAGCTGTCCAGTTTTCCCAGCACCATTTACTGAAGACACTGTCTTTCCTCCATTGTATAGTCTTGCCTCCTCTGTCATAGATTAATTGACCATAGGTGTGTGGGTTTATTTCTGGGCTTTCTACCCTGTTCCATTGATCTATATGTCTGTTTTTGTGACAGTACCACACCATTTTGATGACTGTAGCTTTGTAGTATAGTCTGAAGTCAGGGAGCCTGATTCCTCCAGCTCCGTTTTTCTTTCTCAAGATTTCTTTGGCTATTCGGGGTCTTTTGTGTCTCCACATGAATTTTAAGATTGTTTTGTTCTAGTTCTGTGAAAAATGTCATTTCATAGGAATTGCACCAAATCTGTAGATTGCCTTGGGTAGTATAGTCATTTTGACAATATTGATTCTTCCAATCCAAGAACATGGTACATCTTTCCATCTGTTTGTGTCATCTTTGATTTCTTTCATCAGCATCTTATAGTTTTCGGAGTACAGACAGGTCTTTTGTCTCCTTAGGTAGGTTTATTCCTAGTTATTTTATTCTTTTTGATGTGATGGTTAAGTTGGATTGTTTCTTTAATTTCTCTTTCTGATCTTTCGTTGTTAGTGTACAGAAATGCAACAGATTTCTGTGTATTAATTTTGTATCCTGCAACTTTACTGAATTCACTGATGAACATCATTGTCTTTTAAAGACAGAAAGAAGAGTATTTTGACCTTTTAAAGAACGAATCTTTGAAAACTTATGCTTTACAAATTGCTGAAAATGGTTGCTTTCAAGCTGGCTAGGGAAATGGCAGAAATTGGCCCCAGAGAAAGGTGTACTCCAAGGTTTATAGTCTTTTCTATTAAATGTTATCACCTTGAACATTGAGAATTAGTACTGTAGGGTATACAAAGAAATATGAGATCCTGAGTAGTGGAACTATAGATGATTTTCACTTTTTTCTTTTTGAGATTGTTTCTACTAAGAATTTATTACTTAAATAATTTATTTAATACTTAAATAATTACTTAATAGCCAGTGAAGCCATCATTTATTTTGATAATACAAAATTCATTTATAGTTTCATTTTTATTTTATTTGATTACTGTAAAAAATAATTAAACCTAATTCCACTTACAAGTATTTTAATTAATAAAACTATACCCCATAAACATTTAAATAAAATCCAATATAGGATTATGGATGTAATACAGCAGGATTAATTTTTAATTTGTATTTTTCAGATATCAATGTCACATTGATGTGTTCATCTGTTGACCCACTACATTACCATCATTTAACATACATTCGTGTAGATCAAAATAAGCTAAAAGAGCCAATAAGCTCATACATTTTCCTCTGCTTCCCTCATATACACACTATTTATTATGGTGAACAAAGAAGCACTAATGGTCAAACCATACAACTGAAGACCCAAGTGTTCAGGAGATTTCAAGATGATGTTGACAGTGAAGATCACGATGATCACCATGAAGCCCCAGAAGAAGAAGGAACAGAAGAAAGCGTTGACCCTCACTATTATGGAAGTCAAGAATGGCAAGAAACTATATAAGTATACATTTATAACGTCACAAAATCTTATTATTCAATATAAATTTAACTAAATATGCATAGTTCATAGTAATATACCTGGAATTGTGTACTAGTATGAGATCAGATTGAATTTAGGTTGTTGACAACATTTGCATCATTACACAGGATTAGAACTTACTCAAAATGATACAAATCTTTAGAAATGTAAATTAGAATGATAAGTAGGAATCAAAAACTACACTTTGAATATTAAATTATCATCATGTTGAGAAAAAAAGCAAGTATGACCACTTCTATTAACAGTAATTTTTCTAATAATGATGAAAGACGTAGTGTTAGAAGCTAAGAACTGTAAACCATGTGCTTCAAATCACTATGAGCATAGTGTTTAAATGCCAGAAGGTTATATTAATGTAACAGCAGCTACTCATTTAAGGAATAGACTATTTTTCTGACCTAATGTCCAGAAAAGCTTTCACACTTGTATTTGAATATCATCACCATGACAGCCACCGCCCTGGTCCTACCACTTAGAGCACAAAATGATATTCTTGATTTTCAAAAGAGGCTACCGTACTAAGGATCCAAGGCACACAGACTTATGAAATCAACTAGTCTTGTTTTTCTCTCAGAGCACGAAAGCAACAAATATTTAAACCCTGTATTTGGACACCTAAAAAACACCAAATCATCTTATCACAATTCGTATTTTAGCAAATTTCAGCAATTGTACAAAACAATCTTGACTGCGTTCCAGTGTTTCTATAGTAAATTCACTAGAGAAAGGTTTTAGTTACATAAAGATTTGCTAATAAATAACTGCTCTGTTCACAAGGTTAAGTTAATGTTAGCACAAGAAAGTATATCAACATAATTAAACACTTCTATTTTCCTAGCACAATATATTAGAAACATATATGTATATCAGTCAATGTTTATTTACACAGTGTTAAAGTTGAATAGAGTTCCTTTGAAATTTGAATGACAGGCTTTGATATCTTCTTTAAATCCTTAAAAATCATATATCATTTTGAAGCATTTTAAGTATGCCTTATAATGAAGTATAACTTCTATGATGAACTTTCTTGATTTACCAGGCTAATATTTCACAGAATTCCTCAGATAAGGAATAAACACAAATCTGGAACTGCCTACACAGGAAACCCCTCAAACAAACAGTAACAATTTAAACAGTATGCAAAAAGACAAATTAAAACTATATTTTAAAAGCAGTTTTCTAGTGGTGAGTCTATTTTTCTGGAGATGACAGTTTAAAATGAAGCCTCTAATGCTCTTTATATCTTTGAGTAGGTTATTAGCATGTAGCAGAAACAGAACACCCACATGTCCCCAGGGACAAGCTCAACAACCCAGAATGAACATGAACAACATTCCATTCATTCATTCATTTAATTAACATTCAGCAAGTCTTTTGGTATGCAGGGCTTAGTAATGAGAAGTCAAACAGAATACATATGTGCACCTGTGACGCTATGAGACACAGGTGTGAGGGTAAAGGTAAGAGCAAAACGTTAGTGATGTGGGTAAAGCACATTTTCCAAAGAGGTAAAAAACTTTAAGGACCATCTCCCCCTTTATTGAAATTTTTAAAAATAGGGTTATAAATTTAGACATTTATTATGAGCTAATATGTGGAAAATACTGTGAGTGTTTTAGGAGATCAGAAAGAGAAGACTATTTCTTACCCAGAACAATTTAAAATTTAATGAGGAGCCATCAGGAAAATGCAAATCAAAACCACAGCAAGATACTCCTTTACATTCACTGGATGGCTATAATCAAAAAGGCAGACAAATAATAAGTATTAATGAGGAGGTACAGAAAGTGGAATCCGCTGGTGACGAAGTCAAATGGTGCAGCTGCTTTGGAAAGCAGTCTGGCAGTTCTTCAAAAAGTTAGTTACCTATGATCCAACAATTCCACTCCTAGATATATACCTAAGAGAACTGAACACATATGTTCACACAAAAACATGTACACAAATGTTCATAGCAGCATTATTCATTAATAGCCAAAAAGTGGAAACCACTCAAATGTCCTTCAGCTGATGAAAGGTTAAACAAAATGTGGTATATCCACACAATGGAAAATTATTCAGCCAAAAGAAGGAATGAAGTACTGATACATGTTACTACATGGATGAACCATGAAGACATTATGCTAGTGAAAAGTCAGTCACAGAAGACCATCTATTGTATGATTCCATTTATATAAAATGTCTAGAAGAGGCAAATCTATAGAGACAGAAAGATTATTGGCTGCCTGGGGTTGGGGGGCAGGAGAATAAAGGGAAACTGGGGAGCGACTGACAATGGATAGAGTCTTTCTTTTGGGGGTGATGAAAATATTCTGAAATTGATTATAGTGATGATTGTACAAGTTTGGAAATACTAAAAACTATTGAATTGTACACTTTAAAAAAGTGAATTGCATGAGATGTGAATTATTTCAATAAAGTTGTTATTTAAAAATTTAACATAGACAATAAGATCTAATAACTCACTCTAACAAAAGGAAGAAAGAAATACAATGTGGCAGTAACTGAAACACGATGTGAACACAGATATACCGACTTTATTTCTGGCCAGGATGTGAAGCAGTTGAAGGCTTCAAAGAGGTGGTACTTTGATGTGTGAGTAGGGACTGATTGGCAAGAGTGGAGAAAACAAGGTCCCAAGGTGAGATTAATATAAAGATGTGGTAATTACTTATTTCAACTCTTGCATAGTTAAAACCCTCCAAATTTTCAGAATTCTGGAGCACCTATTTTTATCTCCTCCTAAATTGACAAATGAAAATACATTTTAATCTTCAATGAATAGGCTTAGTGAAGAAAAAAACTGCACAGTTTAGCAGTTCGTAACAAGGAATTTGAAATCAGATATACCTTCGTAGAAGCCTGACTTCACACTTGTAACTAAGCAAGATGACTCTCAGTAAGTTACTTCTTGAAGCCTCCCTTTCTGCATTTCTATAAGGAAGGTGGTTCTCACAGGGCTGTTACAAGGACAAGCAGAGATAGTGTACATACCAAAGCATTTAACAAACTGCATGCCAGTTACAGGTACCCTACAAGCAGTAATTACTGCAGTATGTCCAGCCCAGCAGCCCACTGGATATATGTGCCGCCAGCCATCAGCTGTGCTTCGCATGCCTTGGCGCTCTCTCTGGGACCCTCTAGAATGGAGTTAGCATCTTTCAGGTTCCTTGCAAGGTTCCACTTGTACAAAAGATTAGTAAACAAGACAGAATTTACTAAAGATTTCATTAGGGAGAGAGAGGAGGGAGCTTAAATCATATACCCACAACAAACATATTCCAAGTCATTATTTGATGGTTCAGCTTTCCAAAGCACCTCTAGATGGCCTACAAGGGTGGGAAGCAGAGTTCCCTCCACCCCTCAAAAGGCACTTGGCTGCCTGGCTCCTCTGGTTAGAGTAGTCAAACTCTTCCTGTCTATTAGGAAGAAGAGGTCACCTCTGCTCTCTCTTTAAAGGCATGTATATATAAACATGTCACAAAATGTCCCCCAGCTGCAGGGCCAAGTAAGGAGGCAGGTTAACAACCATCTTTTGTTACTCAAAAATGTCCAGAGGAACTCATGCTTACCCCAAGTATTTCTCATTAAAAAGAAAACAAAACAAATAACCACCAATGCTTTCCCTAGGAGGATGGAAGAATAAAGTTCTACCTCCTACCAGAGCTGCAAACAAAACCAGATGATATATTTATATCAGGAAAGAAAAAGATGAAAATTCATCAATTTTCTCATTACACTTCAAAGTATTAGCTATATTAGCTCTGAGGCTGTGTGTTTGTGACCACTAACAAATAAATCCAAATCATACCATGAACCCAAGCTTAATTAGCAAACATATTAGAAAGGAAATAAAAATAAAGGATATTTAATAAATTTGCTTACAATAATACTGGTTGAGAATGTTTAGCATGTGTTTAACTATTACCTGAAAACTATACATTTTTACTTTATTCCTCAAGTTGGAACCACTAACCCAAAATGCAGATGTATACATATCATGTAACATACTAAACCAATTCCATGGGGAAAAAAACAGAAGAAATAAACCTGTCTCTTCTGTATACTTTTACTGTAGCAAAGGATTCATATGACCCAAGGAAAGCTAGAACTAAAACCCCAATTTCCTGATTCCAAATCCATCTTTTCTAAATCTTAGAAATAAAGAATAACAGCAGCTGGAAACAAAATTAAATCATAACCGCTAAAAATCCAAAGTTTCTTACATGTTCCAATTTACTAAATAAGTATAACCTGGTATGCCTAGCAAGTAAATAGCACGGCATTTATGGATATGTCTGTCACTGCATGCTTAGGTTGCAAATTTATTATACGTAGACTTATGTACTACTCAGAAAAATTAAAATCACAAATACGATACATTTTTAACATTAACCCTTCTTTATATTGAGTCATAATTCCCCTCCCTTTAAACTTAAGCCTTTAGTCTGGGAAGTACTTGGGTTCGCATCTTTATCTCATTTGACCAAACAACTAGGCTTCAGGCACAGGCAGAGATTTGAGATGGAGATTCAAATCACAGACTTCCCATAAAACCCTAGAATGTTCATTAGAAACAAGTCAGAGGTCATTCCCACACTGAAGGGGAGATGACTACACAAGGCAAAATTCTGGGACACCTTCAAAGATATAAAACCCTATAAAGATACCAAGGATAATGTGACAGGGTCACCAAGAAAAACTCCACAGAGATAACCCTCTCAATTTTGGATAAATGCCTGCTCTTGAGCCTTCGCTTTCATCTTTTATTACTGTTCAGTGAAAGCTAAATAGTTTTCTACTAGGATACAATAGTTCTTTCTGGAGTAGAAAACAATCTAACTTTGAAACATATTTTATACTGGAAACTATGTAGTAAAGAATTTGACCCCAAAGAGGGGTTTGGGCTTTGCTGTCAGCTTCTAGGAGGTAATCTCTATCTCTGTTTAGAATGGGGGTTAACACATCCAATCTTAGGGTGGGATGGGCCATACCAAATAGTCTTAGGTTGGCCATGCCAGAAAGACAACCATGTGATTTAGGATGTGTCATATAGTATCAGTCAACCTGGGGGCAGAGTTCAACCATGTGGGATACTCAATCAATTGATCATGCGTATGTAATGAAGTCCCAGTAAAAACTGAACTGTGAGGCTCAGTAGTGCTTTCCTGGTTGGCAATACCCATATTCCTTGTCATACATCAATGCCGGGTGGGTAACGCATCCTGAGAACAATGGAAGCTCTGCACTTGGAACCCTCATAGACTCTGTCCAATGCGTCTCTTCCTCTGGCTGATGTTTATGTGTATCCTTTCCCTGTGATAAACCATAACCATGAATAGAATGGCTTCCAGTGAGTTCCATGAGTCCTAGAAAATTATCAAATGTGAGGGTAGTTTGGGGAACCCCCCAAACTTTCAGTTGGTATAAGAAATGAGGATGGTTTTGGGGACTGTGCTCTCAAACATTAAAGTCTGGCTAACTGTGGGTGGGAACATACATATTTTCCAGTGTAATTCTGAATATTTCTAGAATCTTACCTTGTGTAGTCATCTCCCCTTCAAGTGTGGATGTGACCTCTGACTTGCTTCTAACCAACACAATATTGCAAAGAGATGGCATATATATGATTATGGGTGCATGACTGCTACAAAGAAACTGTGAGATAATAAATGTGTGTTATTTTAGACCATTAAACTTGTAATAAATAACCAATAAAATAGATAAGCAGTGATATTCTTCAGAAATGCAACATTAGAGGGATACTTCTAAAATGAAAATAGAATCATGTCACTCCCTGGCTTAAAAATCTCTCAGTGGTCTCTCACTGGCTACAAATAAAACTCAAACACCTCAGCAAGGTATAAAAGACTCTCCTTAATCTGACCTCTAGTCCCCTGTCTGATCTCTTAATATGCGCCACCCGCCTCATCTCTTCTCTCTCTCCCTCCAAGCTCCAGCCATATACAACTAATTATCCATTTCCTTAATGATCTACCCTCCCCACCTGTGTGCTGCTCCCATTCCTAGAGCACTTCTCCCTCGGCCTGCCCCCCGCCCCCGCCCCCGCCCCTCATTTTCTCTAGAGAAGTCAGTATGGTGCAGCCTCTGTGGCTTCACCCTTTCCCAGGCCACTGCAGAACTCTGTGCACATTTCTGTGTAGCAGGTCTCTCACTGTGCATTCTGTCGCTTGTTTGCTGCCCTTCTTGCTAACTTACACACCCTTCCTTTTTGAGGGGAGAAAATGAATTTTGTTTGTCTGAGTTTGTTTTTCTGTAGTACTGGCAGAGAAGTGGCACTCAATAAACTTCTACTAAATAAATGAATGCCAATAAAACTATATTTACTGGTCATAATTTTTCAAGAAAAAAATGTTATATCCACAAAATAATTTTCATTAGTACAAAGTGTCAAACTGTGTTCATTAGTAAACCATGAATCTCTAAGATTCTCTAAATCTATTCAACATCTATGCAGTTCATTTCTCAACATCCCATTAAACCTGCCACACAACAGAAAACAAATCAATATCTGCTGTTTCATTATTAGATCTTTTCAAAGATTTTAAGGCCATAAAATTGACAATTTACATCAACCAAAACCAGAGAATATCACAAATAAATTTAAAATAATTCACATTCAGAAAAAAACATGAGTATTCAAGTCTTAGTTTATCCAAGCTTTAATTCAAAAAACTCTAAAGCCAATTTTGAATAGAAAAGAGAACAAATTAGTATTCTTTCATTTTCTACTTTTTAATAAAGTATTTATCCATATCCATATTTACTGAATTTTTAGCTTAGAGGAGAAAGAAATGTTACCTTGACTGCTAAAAGTACCAAAGAGTGATAAAATTTAAACAAATCTTTAAAGATGTTCACACAGTTATCTAAATACCACTTCAAGTTAAAAAAAATCAAATTTAATATTAAAATAATTAAAACAGCTTCCTTCATTTAGCAAACAAAAATATATTTTACTATCAAACCCCAAATTATAAATAAAATTTATTTTTAAAAAGCTAATTCTGACACTTGAGTTTTTGTTATATGTAACAAAATAAAGGGGGAGAGGGACCCCAAATGACTAAACTAAAAAATAATTTGTGCTATAACTAATTTCTACACCAGAAACTTTTTAGCTATATACTAATTAAAGTACTAGAACAACATTTTTACTCTTCATAAAATTAAGAGCATAGATTATGCTTTAGTTTGGTGTTTTATTTCGTTCAAAAAGCAGATGGTTTATCTCCTGGGAAAGCATTAAAATGAAAAGCATGATTTTTAAACTATGTCATCTTCATAAACTAATATTCACAAAAACATGAGTATTTATTACACAAGGTAAAAATAACAAAATTATGGTAATCAGTAGAAGCAATCTGAGTACAGCAGTTACAAATATTTTAAGCACAGTTCTCTAGTACAACACACTACATTTCATCCTAGAGAAAGAATGTTGGCAAAGATCTCTACCACATGGAAACTGCTTTTAAAGCTGTTGGGCCCTGAAATTCTATTCAGCAGTTTGAAATCAATCCACAGCTTTTCTCATTCACCCTCCCACTTGGGGCTAATGCAAGCCATGACCATCTACTGAGGAAAACCACAAAAAACTTCAAAACAGCTACAACGGTAGGCTCTTTTTTCACATATTATTTTAAATATCATTTGTTAAAATGTGACATCTAACAATCATAGTAAATGTAAAGGCCACCTTTCATTTTTTTATGTTTCAGTTACTTTGAACAATTATTTTTTAACAAGCACTTAAGTATATCATTGCATAACTTTAATGTCCATGCAGGCAAGAACAAGGTGCTGCAAAAGTCACAAAACCATGTTATTCTTAATTTTCAACCATTGATTTTTGACAAACTGGTATCTACAATGCAGCACCAGCAACTATGAGTGATTCTGTCTGAAGTTACTTATGAAAAAGTGTAAAATGTGCACCACCAGATAAAATCCAGCAGTGAGCCTAAAAGAATCTTTCCCATTTCATTCCCTCTAAATCTTTGATTAAAGTTCTATATTTTTTCTAGCCTGCAATACTATTTTTGCATTTTTCATAGTTTAAATTTTAAAAGAAATGCTATTAACTAAAAGAAATGATATCTATAAAAATTATAAAACTAAGAAAATTTAAATTATGGCTTTTCCCATATTCTGTACCACTTAAAAGTAAGTGTTAATGACTACTTTTCATAATGTTAAATTTAAAATTTAAATTTTGAAACTGTTCCTGGAACTTGTTTCTGCTCATACCAATACAATCAAGAGTGTGTATAAAGGAGCAAAGTTGAAATATGATATTTTTTAACTCACATGAGACAGGATCATGGGACTTCATTTTAACTGTTTATATTACAGGTATCCTAAGAAGACTTCAATTACAAACAAGTACCTTTGTTCAAGGCACCTAATTATTAAAAAACTGAAATTATCAACATTGCTTGGATATTTGATAGAAAAGGAACCAAAACCATTTTCTGAAACTATTTTTCAGAATGTGGCTGATACACAAAAACTTTTAGCATCTAATTAAAGATCACTAAGGGTTAAATACTTGTTCTCTGGTCCCTACTGCGTATACCCTGCCAAAAAGTCCTCTAAGCTTTTAAATATTGCTTCAATGGTCTACGTTTTTATTTCCAGGGAAAAAGGGAGTATTGTCCCACAGTCAGCAGGCCACTAGCTTATTAACTTCCAGCCACTTTCATTTTTGCTAAAATGAAGACTCTGCAATCTACACTTCTCCTGTTCCTGTTTGTGCCTCTGATAAAGCCAGCACCACCATCTCAGCAGGATTCACGCACTATCTATGATTATGGAACAGATAATTTTGAAGAAAGCTTATTTAGCCGAGATTATGAGGATAAATCCCTGGATGGAAAAAGTATTAAGGTATTTTATTTCTACTCTAAATTTAATTTCTAAAATAGTCGCCCATTTAAATGTATGTTTTTGTTTTTTCTGAATGTGTCTGATAAGGTAAGAGGAAAGGAAATGCACATTAAATGCTTCAAAATAATTCAAAATAACTGTCCTAAGATGATATTTTTAAAGTATGCATGCTTCCGAAATTAATACATAGAATCCATGATAACCAAACAGTATCTATAGCAACCAAAACATAAGATTTAAGGAAAACTAAAATTTAAAACATAAAATTTAAAGAAAATTAAACTTTAAGATGATCTCTGACCAGTTGAGATTTATATGTTAAGTAATATGACATAATGTCCTATATATGCATATTAAAATAAAATAGGAGAAATGTGTATTAGGAGAAATAAAAATGAATCACCAGCTTAAGGTTTATTGTTTTAGGAAGAAGTGGTTCAAGGAAATAAAGAGTACTGCTTATTTTGTATCTACAGCATTTCACAATAATTCACATATGTCAACTACACAGTATCAAAAAATGAAAACTACTTAATATAGCTTAATTTTTAATCGGTCTGAACAATTCAGACTCCATCACTTTACCAAGTAACTGTAACTGTCATTGTCTACAGGGATGACTTTCATACCACATCTTCATATTCTACTTGTACGGGGGCTAAGTAATTACTTGTGGTTTTACTGGCACACAGAAATGAACACTGGGAAAGGAAAAAGTTAATACAGCACATAAGTATCTGTTGCCTGCCTACCGTGTGTCTGTATGTGTGTCTCTCTCTCCCTCTCTCTCTCTCTCTCTCTCTCTCTCACACACACACACACATACACACACACACACAAATGGAAAATGAGTAATGCAGCCAAATATGTAACAATGTTGATTGCTTCAAAAGTTCTCCACTATAAATAAGATGACAAAGATTTTAAGACTGAACAGTTATAATTGCTTCTTTCTTTTTTTTAGTACAGATGAGCAAATGTTAACACTACAATTTCTTTCAATGGAGTTCGTTAATATGCTAGTATTATTATTATCACATATATATAATATAGGTATATATAGTTATAGCTTAGGGAGAAAAAAGGCCCACTATAACAACAAGTCATTGGCTCACATGGCTGATTTGAATCTATCAATCAGTTTAAAGAATACTTTCAAAAATCTCCTGGTCCCTAAAAAGTAGTAAGTAAAAAGTTATCTGCTTCTTCTCTTTACATTGCTTTAGGAGTCTCTCTAACTTAATATAAATGCAGGGACCAAGATATTTGCGAAGTGGAGTAGAATTCAACGACATTTAATAGACAAATGGAAAGGGGAGAGGCTGTTCAACCAGAACACTTATGGGAGAATGTTGTCTGTAATCCCTCAGTTTTACAGTCCAAATTGGTCTTTGTCACACCTGATAATAAATGTTTATTTTTTCAATAGGAAAAAGAAACTATGATAATAATACCCGATGAGAAAGGTTTTCAATTACAAAAAGATGAGAGTGTAAAACCATTATCCCCCAAGAAAGAAAATGATGGTAAGTATGAATACTCTATCATCAAATTTTTTTAAAGGAGCTTTAAAAAATAGCTTATAATGGAACTTTATTCCTTATAGTAATCAAAAATTGCATCAGGATATAGTAGATCCAAACAGTGGAATTTTATCTCTAATGATAAAGTCAAACAGGTATATTGTGAGTTTTCATCATTTGCCATCCCACATTATGAGTGAGAAACGTGGAATAGGAACATTCAAGAACAAAGTTTAGTCTAAGTTTAGCCTCTACAAAGTGTGTGCTTCTGTCTATATAAAATCAGTTGAAGAAATACTTGTTAAACACCAGTTATTTTCAAATACTATGTAGCCTGAGTATAAAGTAAATAAAATATAATTCTTGTCTTTAAGAAACTCACAGAAGAGAGACATAGTTATAGATATAAATAATTATAATGTACATTTCAATTAAAACAATAGAAAACTTATAAAATTACAAAGTCCTACTTATTAGTTTCTATTTGGTTTATTCTTGCTCTACCACAGAACATTACTTCACATGACAATATGAAAAAAAAATCACACACTAATCTCTATATTGCTACAATAAAATTAAAATGGACAAAACCAGAAAATATATCTTAAGAAATTTGAGAAGTATCATAGTGAAAGTAGACTTGAAGAAATGGAAGGACATTCTTTGCTCTTGAATAGGATGATTTAATATCATAAAGATGTCAGTTCTCCCTAAATTTACAACAATGAACTTCTTTAAAGAGCTGGTAAGGCTGATCCTCAAGTTCAGAAGGAAAATCAAACCTGCATGAAATCACCTATCAGAACATACTTTAAAGCCTGCATACTTATAATAAGTGTAATACTGGTGCATGAATGAAAGTCCACAGACAGAAAGAAATACATGTAGAAATTTAGTAAATAATAAAGGTAACATCTTTAATCACTGAAGCAAAGATGATATTTTAAAAAACTGGGGCTGGGACAACTAAGTAGTCAACTGACAAGGGATACAATTAGATCCCTATCTTACACAGAAAAACTCCAAATAAATTAGGGTCTAAATGCAAAAAGTGAAACCATACAAATAGTAGAAGATAACCTGGGTGTGCGGTATCTCAAAATCCAGAGACGATAATATAGAAAAGATCAATAAATTTGACTCTATAAATGAAACATCTGCATGGCAAAAACCATCATAAGCGAAGCCAAAGGCAACTGAAAACTGAGAAAAATATTTGTAATATATATCACTGATAAAGAGTTAATATCTCTAATTTCTAAAGAACAAGTAAAAATCCAGGAAAAAGAAACTGATCAAAAATCCATTGGAAAAATGGGCAAAAGATATGAACAGACAATTCACAAAATGATATAAAAATGACCCTTAAACACATAAAAGGTGTTCAATCTCATATGTAAGTTTAAATTATGTTGAGATAACATTTTTTAACCTATCTGACAAATATATTAATATATTCCATTGGCAAAAGTGTAGGGTATCAGACACTGACATACGTTGCTGGTGGTAATACAAATTGGTAGAATGGACAGGAATTTGGTAATATCTAACGAAACCTAATATGCATTTACTTTGTGACACAGCAATTGACTTCTAGGAATTCACCCGAAAGATATACCTCCAAAAGTAAGAAAACACATATGCAAAATCTCTGAAGCATTGCAAAATATTGGAAACAATCTAATTATCCATACATTGAAGAGTGGTTGAATAAAGTATGGTACGTCCACCCAGGGGAATACTGTGCAGTTGTAAAAGTGAAGGAGGATTATCTCTGTAACTAATATGGAGTGATTTTCAGAAGAGATTATGTGAAAAAAAAAATGCAATAGAGTATCTACAGTATGCTGTCTTTCACCTAAGAATGAAGGGGATGTAAGAGAATATACATACATCAGCCCACTTTGTGAAAAGAAATTCAAGAAGGGGAATTAAAAAACTGAGACTAGTTACCTATGGGTTACAGATGGGACTAGGGGTGGAAAGGAGGGGGAGATGGTAACTAGGGGTACTGGGGGAAGGTGTTAGAACTTCTTGGAGTATACACTTGTTGTGTAGATTTGATTTTAGAATGTTATATTCACATAAGCAAACAAACAAATACATTTATAAATAAAACCAACTAGGATAAGATAAAAAGAACCCAAATTGGCAAACAAACAGAAAAATAGAAACTTAATTGCATTTCAAATCAATAACATACCACACTACAGGGGGAAAAAAATCTAATCGAAGTAACCCTTAAACACAGTATTTTGACTGTATACTTTCAGGCTAAAGACAAAATAAAATAGGCAAATACTAAAATCCTAGTGGGTAGGTTTGTTTTCCATAGTATTATAGGTTAGCAATAATGAAACTACTTAATGTGTGTTCTGGGACTGAGTAAAGTAAATGCACAGTGGATCACGAGAGCCAGGTTTCTCATTGTCAGAGAAGGGTGTTACAAATATGGTAAGGGGTAAGGCTAGAATGAACACTGTGGAGATGGAGTGGAATGAAAGATATCAGGATCAACTCCTGGTTTGTATACAGAGATACAGAAATAGATATATACATGTTTGCCTCCCTGTATGAGTGTGTATGTGAAAATATGCATATGATGTGTTTATGTTTTCATATGAGCATATGACACATATATACATGTATATATGTCTGCATGTGTGTACTTGTGTATTATTATGTCCATGTCTATATACATATACTCGTGTGTATGTATGTGTATTATATATGAAGAGAGCGCCAAATAAAAATACATATATTTCCCAGGCCTCTTTGCTGAAAAAGCCCAGAAGCAATGAGATCCCAGTAGCAATGAGCACATCCACACCCAAATGTTGGTTTCTGAATACCATTCTCCACTAAAGGGGACCAGTACTCCTGGAAATAATAGCTGATTTCAGGCCTGGGGCAAGGAAAGGGCAAGATTGGTCTGGGACATCTTAGCATGCCAGAAAATAAGTAAGTTCTCAAAGAACAGTGCAGACAACTAATTTTTAAAATTAATCCAAATATAAAAAATACATAGGTATAAATGTGTAAAAGATGTATAAGACCTGCTCATTGAAATCCAGACAATATAAAGGGATCAATTGTTATTCATTAAAATAAAAAATGTTTGCTCCTCTTCTTTTTTTTTTTTCTGGCCCCACCACGCGGCATGTGGGATCTTAGTTCCCCAACCAGGGATGGAACCTGTGCCCCCTGCAGTGGAAGCGCGGAGTCTTAATCACTGGACTGCTGGGGAAGGCCCCAAATGTCTGCTCTTCAAAAGACATTGATAAGGAAATAAAAAGACAAGCCACAGACTGAAGGAAAATATTTGCAAAACATAAATCTGACAAATGATTTACATCTACAGAATATACTTTTATAATTCAAAAATAATAATACAAAAACTTATTTAAAAAAACAGGCAAAGGATATGAATAGACACTTCACCACAAAAAAATATGTGGATGGCAAATAAGTATATAAAAAGATGCTCAGCACATTAGTCATTAGGAAAATGTAAATTAAAACACGCGATACCACAACAAACCTTACTTGAAAGGCTAAAATAAAAAAGTCCAACCATACATACCAAATGTTGACAAGAATGTGGAGCAACTGGAACTTTCACACACTGCTAATGAGAATGTAAAATGGCACAACCACTTTGTAAAACAGTTTAGGACATTCTTCAAAATGTAAAATACATACGTATAATAAGACCCAGCCATTCTACTCTTAGGTATTTATCCAAGAGAAATGAAAGCGTTAAGTCCATACATAAATGTTCATGGCAGCCTTCTTTGATATAGCCAAAAACTTGAAACAACCCAAATGTCCGTAAGAGATGACAGTATAAATTTTGTTTATTGAGACAATGGAATAAATTGGAATGAACTCAGTAATAAATAGGAATGAATTACTGATACATACAAAAACAGATGAATCTCAAAATAATTATGCAGAGTGAAAGAAGCCAGACAAAAGAGTGTATACTGCATGATTCTTTTGATATAAAAGTTTCAAAAATGCAAACTAACATATAATGACAGAAAGGAGATTAGTGGTTGCTGGGAGGGAGAAATTACCAAAGGGCATGAGGAAACTTTTGGAGTGATGGATATGTTAATTATCTTGATTGTGGTGATGGTTTCATGGGCATGTACACATGTCCAAACTTATAAATTATACAAATTAAATATGTGCAACTTACTGTATATCATGGAACCATAAAAAGGCTGTGGGAGGATAAACAGAGCTTAAGAGTTCTCACTGACTAATCTGTGACAATGTGATTATCAAAATAAATAAGACAGTAACGTATTATGGGATACGTTACCCATGGAATGAGGAATTCATAAGTTCATACTGACAGAAATAAACAAATAAGAAGGGAATGTTCCACCTTATATCAGAATGCCAACTAACAAATGTAGAAGAAATGATGGAATTAGAAAATAATTGGCAATTATCCTAGTAATAAATGATTCAAGTAAGAATCTTCAACAGATGATAAAACTAGAGGGTGAAAGTTTGATGACAAACCTGATGTTTAGAATCTCAAAGTACTCCTCTAGAAGGTACAAATTACAAAGTGAAAACAGTAATTTTACAGAGTGAGAACCATGGCAGATACTAACTGAACCAAGTGACCGAAGACAGCATCATAAGGAATGAGACAGATACATGACACTGAGGATGTAACATTATTTCCATGGTATTCCTGCCAAAAAATGAGGAACCTCATATAAACCCTAATTGAAAGACATTCTGCAAAATAAATGCCCTGAAAATAAAAGTTTTAAAAAATTCAAAAATTTCCTAAACAGTAAAAGGTATGAAAAACAAAGACTAAGGAACTGTTGCAGGTTGAAAGAGATGAAAGATGCATGACAAGTAAATGCAATGAATGACGTAGGGTACAATAGGGACTCTAACAGTGCCCATGATGACTCCAATTTTTAAGTTAATAGTTTGCTTATTTAACTAAGTGGTTTCTAAACTCATTAGAAATGTGTTTGCACCACTCCAAGTGATAAATCAAGCTAATATTTACCTTAAGTCCTGCTTTATGATTTTTGATACTCCAATGAAGAAATGTAACTGTCAATCAATTCAGCAATTAAATGATCACTGCTAAAACAGATAGGAGAATAAAAGAGATTGTGGATTACAGAATTTAAAATAAAATTCTGGTGAGTTATCAGATACAATATAGATTACTAGCTATCATGGCCATAACGTCTTTCCTGTTATCACCCGTAATTCTGTAAAGGATCTTTTCAAATTGGTAATAACATTCATGATAGCAAGGATTTTAACACTAGAGGTCAAATATTTTTAAACTACTGATTTTTATGATTTTGTTTCCCAATTTAGAAATGCCCACATGCCTGCTATGTGTTTGTTTAAGTGGCTCTGTATACTGTGAAGAAGTTGACATTGATGCTGTACCACCCTTGCCGAAGGAATCAGCCTATCTTTATGCACGATTCAACAGAATTAAAAAGTTGACTGCCAAAGATTTTGCAGACATACGTAAGTTAATTTTAAATAAGATATTAGTGTTAACTCGTGTTAGTATTTAACTCATATAAACACAAGTTTCTAGGTACCTGTGGCCTATCACATATACGGTAGTGACTGTTGAGGTATTTTAAGTATCCACCACACTTCACAAAAATCCACTGGTTTACTGGTGAATCTCCTTTCCATTCAGATGTTCCCTGTCATCTTTCTTTACTGGTGACTTCGGAGTCTATGTTGACAGCCCATCTAACATATGGGCAACTATATCTTATCAACCCCAATATTTCAAGATCCATTTGCCTCAGCCAGTCAGCAGTACAAATATAATCAGGATATTTCTCCAATGACAATGTTTTATTTTCTACCTTCACTATGAAAACATAGAAACTGCTTTTTCTTACTTTAACTCATGGTTCTTAAATCTGGCTGCATATTAAAGTATTTTTGATACCAGGTCCTAGTCCCCAGAGATTCTAATTTAGGTCTCTAAATTTAGAGGCCCAGGTGTTGTCATTAACCACAACCAAACTCTTCAGATGACTCTAATACGGAACTAATGCTGAGAGCAGTACCATTTAACTCCTTCCCACGTCATTAAAAATCTTGGACTTCTGGTGTCCAATCAAAGCTTACAACAGCTGCCAGGAGGGTGTTGCCATGAGCACACCAAAATCCCCTACTTCTGCAGTATGAAGTCCAAGTCTGGATCACTAATCCGTCATAAATTTTCTAGATTCCAATGCTGTCAAGGGCTTCTGAAGAAAGTCACACCAAGAAATGCACACTGGCCCCACTATACATTTACAAGATTAGCCATAACTGAATTCATGCTGTCACCAGTAGCTCCCAACTGACTGAATACAGTTGTTCCTCTTTTGTGGATTCCATGTTTTCAAACTCACCTACTTGATAACATTTATTTGTAACCCCCAAAATCAATACTTCTGGCACTTTCATGGTCATTCGCAGACATATGCACAGTGGCAAAAAATCTGAGCCATCCAGGATAGGCTGAATGAGATGCTTGGCCTTTTGTTTCAGCTTTTATACTGTAAACAAGTATCCTGTTTACAGTCTACTTAGTGCCACATTTTTCACATTTTTGTGCTTTTTGCTGTTTAAAGTGCTCCCTAAGTATAGTGCTAAAATCCTGTCTAGTGTTCCTAACTGCAAGAAGGCTGTGATGTGCCTTACAGAGAAAACACATGTTAGGTAATCTTTAAGTGTGACTTACAGTGCTGATGGCTGTGAGTTCAATGTTAATGTATCAACAATATATACTAAGTAAGATGCCTTTAAAAAGAAACACACATAACATTTTCTACTGACTGGCTGATGAAAATGTGTGATGAGAGGCTCTAACCCTGTATATTCCCTAGGAGCAATGGTTCCATATTCACTAATCCAGCATTTGCATTGACTTTATAGACATGACCACCTTGAATAGTGAGAAGGGACCATATTTTCTAATCATCCCAGACGGACAAAAGTGATGCACACATAAATACACATATTGAATTTCTCTATCTCTCAGTATGCATCACGGTAATAAATTAGGGAATATTTTTGCCTTTATTGTTGTCAAGCAATAAGGCATGGAGAGATTAAGAAAAGATATCCACAGTCACAATACAACAGGCTGGCAAAAAATCCAGAAATATTTACATGATTTTATTCAATCAGATGTAATGCTTACTTTCCATAATTTGCAACAAAGAGTTTCTTTCAAACTACTTGAGCATACTGAGAATTCAAACAAAAAAGGATGGAAGGACTCTATTAACTTTAAGTTCCCTTCCAAACCTGAGGTTTTAGAACTTCAGTGAGAAACACCATCAGTGTCAAGCACAGAGTAGATGCTCAGTGTTCAACAAAACTTACTGAGCTACTAATTGTAGACACTCTGCTAGGCACTAAAAATAAAAGACGTTTGAATGACTTGATAAACAAATGCTTTTCCTCAGTCCAGACAATTAAGAATTTAACTTCATATATTTTTAAAAATTTTCTTATTTTTTGTATATTTTTCCTTCAAGCTAACTTAAGGCGACTTGATTTTACGGGAAATTTGATTGAAGATATAGAAGATGGTACTTTTTCAAAACTTTCGCTGTTAGAAGAACTTACACTAGCTGAAAATCAACTACTGAAACTTCCAGTTCTCCCTCCCAAGCTTACTTTATTTAATGCAAAATACAACAAAATCAAGAGTAGAGGAATCAAAGCAAATGCTTTCAAAGTAAGTATTTTATAGTATGACTGAGCACAATATAAAAATATCAGTTATACAGCCAATAATAACATGATAAAAGAAAAAGAAACTATGGTCTAGAATTCTGTTTTAAAACTATTTTAATGTAATAAATGAAGATATTATTTACATGATAAATAGTGATACTACTAGGCTTATTCAGTCTAGCTTATGCCTGTACCTCACTTAAAATACCTTTATCTTGTTTCATGGGACTACCTGGTGTCACATCTTTTTCCCTTGTTCACACAGCAATATTTATTTATACAGACAAGGTTTGCACCCTCATGGCACCAACAGTCTGCAAAACCTCAAAATGGGAGTGTTCCTGTGTTTCTTTTTTCCTTACAATATTAGTAATTTACAAACACCAGAAAAAATCATGTTCTAAAGTAAACACTGAATTTTATTTTTAATACTTAAAAGTATTAGACCATAGAATTCTGTAGGTAGACATTCTTTTGAATTCTGTGATGGCACCTAATACAAAATTCTGTATATAGTAAAAATTACATATATTTCTTAATTTAGTAAATCAAGAAAATAAATGCACATGAAAAGGGCAAGGTGATTTACTCTGATTTAGATAGCCAGGTTGTCTCAAAATGCAGAGTCTACAGGGAAGCAACCTCAGCCCAGGACTTCCATAGCTCTGGTGTACTCATTCCCAGTCCTGGAAGAAACCCCAGATAAAAGAATGAGACAATCACGCTACTGTTGGCAACAGAAGACCTCGTTAAAAAGGAAGGTTTGTAGCTCCTTATGACAACTCCTAGCAGTTCCTCAGAAGTTAAGGGACTCTTAGGGGACTTTTAAAAACTGGATTCACTTTAAAAACAAAAAAATGCTTGTAATTTGAAGATATGCAATTTGAGCAGGTAAACCTTTGAATAACTGGCATGTTAAAGACCTACAGGAGTAGGGACT
This sequence comes from Balaenoptera musculus, assembly GCF_009873245.2. Taxonomy (NCBI): domain Eukaryota; kingdom Metazoa; phylum Chordata; class Mammalia; order Artiodactyla; family Balaenopteridae; genus Balaenoptera; species Balaenoptera musculus. The sequence goes on along the minus strand of NC_045790.1, from coordinate 26,288,468 downwards.
TCACTGGTGGCGCAGTGGTTAAGAATCCATCTGCCAATGCAGGGGACACGGGTTCGAGCCCTGGTCCGGGAAGATCCCACATGCTGTGGAGCAACGAAGCCCATGCGCCACAACTACTGAGCCTGCACTCTAGAGCCCGTGAGCCACAACTGCTGAAGCCCGTGCATCTAGAGCCCGTGCTCCAGAAGAAAAGCCACCACAATGAGAAGCCCGCACACCGCAACAAAGAGTAGCCCCCGCTTGCTGCAACTAAAGGAAGACCACGTGCAGCAACAAAGACCCAATGCAGCCAAAAATAAATAAATAAATAAATAAATAAATAAATAAATTTATAAAACAAAACAAAACAAACAAAAAAGACCTACAGGAGCTAATCAACATTTCACAAGAGGAATGTTTGAATATTTTGGATTTTACACGTGGATTACAGAAGGGATTCATGACAAGTTGGCATGAAAATGATAAACTCAGATATTTTCTAGTTTTGCTTAATGCCCTAGGCTGCCAAAGCCACTGGTAAAATCAGGTTACTCTAATCCATGTTAAAGAGGCCCACTGGGGAAGACAGGAGCTTGGTGCCCATATGGTGAATTGTAGGATGCTTAAGAAAGGATTAAAATAACAGCAAATTAATTCTAAAAAAAAAAAAAAAAAATTACCAAATTCTGTCACAGGATGCATATCAAAGGTAAGGTAAAAGATTATTGTCAGGGGAAACTACATCTTGAAATCATATTATAAAATTATACACAATAATGGATTACTGATCATGAAGAGTAATCCAATGTAGAGTCCTTGGGGCATAAAAAAGTCATACTTAGCTACGTATTTAATAAACTGCTTTGGGAGACATCTTACTAACAAGCATACACATCTCTTAGGAATATTCATTTTACTACAAATTGGTGGAGCTGAAATGGAAAGTTCTGAAGGTTCAAGAGAGGTTATGGCAGTACCAGGATGCAAATACAATCCTGCATAAAAATTAACCTTATTACCTGCTCCCAAGAGAAATTTAAAGGGCCCCAGAAATTCGCATGAGGGCTGAGGCTGAATATGATGGTATTCAGAAGTGAGATGAGTGGACAGAAATGTGGGGATGCATCAGGGCTCTACTGCCCTTCGTAAAGGACCAAATATACTACTTGTAAAACCAAAAACACCAAACAACAACAACAACAACAAAACAAACAAAAAAATCCCAACAAACCTAAAACTACCATACCAATGATTAATAGTATTGATATGTGTCTATATCTATACCTATGTATTTATACATATGTATATGTGTGTATATAGCTTGAATCATGTGAAGAAATGCAATGAGCTCAATAACACTTAAGCAAAAGCACCTTTTCCTTACAGAAATTGAATAACCTCTCCTTCCTCTACTTGGACCACAATGCCCTGGAATCTGTGCCTCTTAATTTACCAGAAAGTCTGCGTGTAATTCATCTTCAGGTATGATTGCTCCTTTCACATTATCTGACTTTAATTCAAATTATTATGGGTCAATCTTACGATTCATTAGGAAGATCACTTATTTACATGTAAATTTTGCCCATCAAAAGTATTAATATTTAGCCAAATGCTCTCTCCTGCCCAGAAGCCCTAGTTCTATCCAGAGTACAACCAAAGGACCAGTAACAAGAGGTGTGAGGTCTGCTCTTATAGTAGGATTTGTCTCCAGGTGTGCACTTGGCATCTCCTAGTTAACCTGACATGTGGATTTGAAGTTAGGGGACACTAAGACCTCTGGTTTATGTTTCTTTCTCCAAATAGCAGTAAACACTTGCTTTTGGAGACTTCCCAGCTGACCTTATTGTCCAACATCAACTTAGGGTAATAGAAAAGTGAAAAGGGAATAAAAATAAACTAAAAGTGGTCTTTTACCATCGTAAGAATTCCCATTTGTTCTTTTTATTTCTTTAAAGTATATTTAAGGAAACAGTACCCATTTTGAGTTGACACTCTAGAATAGGATACTTTATCCAGCTATTATAATCTTATTTATACTCAGAAATTTCTGTTATATGGGTTTTGCTCTTAGAAATAGCCAGTAGTCTGTTCTTCCAAAGTAATACTGTAGACTTTAAAAAGGGAGGCTCAGATTGCTCAGCAAGGGTTTTTATTACCATGAAGATATATGCACAGTATGTACAATATTTTAGAAATCACTTTTTAGATAAAATATTCTGTGAGATCTCATTACACAACATACAAAAGAATGATTTCGGGTTTCTAAACAATTTTTCCCTTTTATTTTCTAGTTTAACAACATAACTTCAATTACAGATGATACATTCTGCAAGGCTAATGACACCAGTTATATTCGGGACCGCATTGAAGAGATACGCTTGGAGGGCAATCCCATCATCCTGGGAAAACATCCTAACAGTTTTATCTGCTTAAAAAGATTGCCTGTAGGGTCATACATTTAACCACTATCAATGCAGCACATAAGCTAAAGTACACACATACTTATAATCTATCTCAACAATGTCTAAAGGAGCTTAAGTATTTAATATTAATTTTGTATCCTACTATGAAGGAACTTATGTTTTAAGCAAAGATGTTCAAAAAACCTTACATATAACAACGAGCAAAAAGTAAGAGTGAATCTCTAAGTTCAAAACAAAGTAATGTGAAAATATTTGAACAGCATTACAAAATCCCTGCAGTTTATACTAGAGTACCATTTAAAAGGTATGTTTTTATATAAATACCCACATTTAAGACGTATTATGAAGTGAAAGGATAAGTCCAAGAAACTTTCAACTGTTTGTCTTTCCTGGCTTCTACTGGATCCCTAAAGCATTTAAGGCATATGTTCCAAAAACTTTGAAAAGCTAAATATTTCCAGGGATCTCTCACTTTTCTTTTATCATTCATACATTATTCATTATGAAGCAGGAACTCTGTTTTCTTTCTATTAAGGCAGCTACTATATTTTTACTTAGCCTCAGAAATAGGAATATAGTCTCATACCTAGGCAAAACTTTCCAAATAAAGCATAATTTTACTCTCTGATAAAGAGCTAATATAGTAATGTTCAGTTATTCTGCTTTGTGATCACACAATTAAAGGCTTCAGTAAAATAGTACAAAATTTTCTTTAATCTAAATATTAACATTCTAAGTCCACCATAAAACATTTTAGGAAGCCAAACACATCAAAATCAGTATGCTTATAAAAAAACCTGAAAGTCCATCCTGTTTCTCAGAACATAGCCATAAAATTCTCCACTGTAAAGGCTTTCAATTATGATATATACTGCAAAATATTTTCTTTTTATACTATAGGAATGAGAATCTCATCAATAAATTTATCCAAATGTAAGACATGAAAACAAAGTGAATTCTGTGGTGTTACTACTACACACCACCTTCCCACCCACCCATACACATCCATGTTCTTGAGAACAGACCACACATTCACAAGAAAGCATCTCAGCAACATTTTCTAGAGACCCATGATTAACTGGTATGTTTAAAGATGAGAATTCATCTTCAATCTAATAGTGATGATAAAGTTCCTAAAATTACTTTCCTCTTGCACAAACCCCACTCAAAAGTCTTAGTTTCCACAATGCTTTGGGGTTGCATATAAAATGATCAGTGCTTTAGAAACAAGAGTCTGAATGTGTATATAAAAATTGCCGACATTGTTTCCAACATAAATTATGCACTAGAATCAAGTTGGTCTCTGTATACTATTCCCAGAACAAACACTATTGGCGGTTTTCCATTTGCTTCTGTTTTTTCCGTACCTAGAATGACCTCCTATTTTTCAATTTTCCCATTTGTCAAGGTTGACCCCAAGATGAAATTTTTTCACTAAAACACCTGTGATCTCTTAACGCCACAATAATTACTGCTACAACACTAACGCGTTCACTGATTTTATTTTGGTAACTGGTAACAATAACTATTATACTGCTTTCTCATTTTGTGTGCGAGCCTCATTTCTCTGTGACTGAAAGCTCACTGAGCGCATTGAACACATCCAATATCCCCTTTATACATTCAAAGTGCTAGCATAATAGTGAGCACATCTAAATTGAATATATAGTAAATAGTGCAAAATAAAATCCAT